>NW_009706407.1:0-17200 GCF_000703405.1 Apaloderma vittatum | reverse complement strand
TGCTGAACCTTCATATAATTGTTCTGCACTGTTTTTACTTTCTATTAATTTAGATGTTTCTTTTTCCATTTTATTACTTTTTTGCTGTTTCAGAAATTACGAGGCAATTTCAGCAAAAAATCTACATTTCTAAACAGTGCTAGTTATTGCAGCTAATGACATGGAAAAATTCAGAAAACAAGCTCATGTGCCATTTATTTTTCAGCTTTGTCTAACTAAATCACTACAGAACAGCAGGATGGAGAAGAGCTAGGAGGTCATGTATTCTGGTCAAAACAAGGAATATACCTTGTCAGAGATGTGACTCCAATACTAAACAGCACAAGCTGAATAAAATTTCCCCTGAGAAATTTCTGTTAGTGGGAGTAATAGTCACTTTCTGAAAATCAAATCCTTGTTAATAGGCTTGTAGGTGGATACTTAAATACTGATGGTGTTAAAGACCTTCAGCCTATTCATAAATGTTAATCCAAGCATTTTATCTTACCTTAAATTATCTCAGCAATGGCATCAGTGACTTGACTCCGGCTAGTTTAAAATAGGTACTGCTCATGGTCAGAAAATTTTAAGCCACTATCTGGACAACAGAGTCTCTCTATAAATTCTGAAGCTTGTAAAGACAGTTTAGAGCCCTCCTACAGCTGTGTCGGAGTATAAACTTTCCTTGGTACCCTAAAATTTCTGATCTTGAACAAGAAAGAAAAATTACCTTAAAATTATTAAATACATTCAGAGTTCAGAAAGGGTACTAGCTTGATGAATTTGGAGCCTGGAGTTCTTTATTTAGGTAGAGATTGCAGTCCTGCAGACCAGCTGACAGAAGTGTCCCATCACTGTATGGGGCTGAAACTATTTCATTACACTTACTCATTTCATCCTTGTCTACTTCACAATCAGCAAGGGTCACTAGTCAGTGGCAGCTGAGATAGGAGCTTGTTTTTTTGTTAGACACCTCTCTCTTTAGTTAAGCACCTGAGAACACAGGAGGCACAGGCCACCAAAACCTGATCTATCAGTCCCATTCACTATTGACAAGCACAAGGTTTTAACAGCCTAGTTTAGAGATGAAAAAGGAAAACAAAAAATGCATAGGGTTTCAGAAAGCGTTTCTATCACTAGTGACTCCCAAAGACATCTACTAGGGAGGGGAAGTAGAGGTTTCCTTCCCATCAGTTTCTTCTAGTGAAAGCTCCTGTGCCTGAAGTTTTGACATACTTCAGGATTATTTTTCTTCTGTACAAATTGCAGCTCAGGGTCTCATTCCCACCTCTCTAACACTGACTGTAAATCTCACTGTTCTGTTTCAGTTCATGTGACTACTCCAGATTTGCAAGGAATAAGAGATAAAGCAGATGATTATTTTTGTCTTGATTTTATCTTAGATTTCTACTTGAAAGCAAGATGTGGGGGTTATACTCTGATGATAAGAAAAAAACATCAGCAGCAAATGTGAATGAATAACATCTAAAATTTGAAAATCTAAAATGCTGTGTTTTCTGCCATTAGTGGGTTGTGCAGATGGGATGTTCTGAGAGAGGAAGATCTAGAAAATGTACGTGCTAGTTCTGTGATGTATTCCCTGGTATCTACAAAAGCAGAAGTGCATGTAACATTGTCTCTCTCCACCCCAGTAAAGAGGAAAAGTCTGTCAATGGACTTAGGAAACAGGTCACCTACTGAATCACAGTACAGAGATGGATTGTGAAAGTTTGCATATTCCTTCACTTGTTAAATATGTTGCACTTTGATTTTCTAAGCCCCAAAGGAGCACTGCCTAGAACAAATTTCTATTGGGATCACGGTTCCTTAGAGAAAGACATCAAGATACAAGAGGGTCTAGATAACTGTGGGACATTTTTGATCATCTCACATTCAACAGATTGTTTCCTATTAAGTCTAAAATGCAATATCTATCCAGAGCTTTATGCAGAAATTTTAATTGTGAGGTTATTGTTTGCCCATTAAAAATAAAGCCTCAATTATTGTGATTATAATTCTTTCATATGAAGCATTTCAAACTACTTTTACAATGAAAAAAGAGAGTCATGTGATCTCTAAAATTCATATTACTCTTTTTTTAAACCAAATCTGAACTTTATCCTCATACCAATTTAGAGGGATTTTCATATTCTTAGCAAAAATATACAAAAAAAGATTACTTTATAGTGTTTAACCCTCTTAAAGTGTCCTTTCCAATCCCAGTCCAATCTGCTCTAATTTTAGAGATTGCAAAGTACTGTTGGTTGATTAAAATCTAGATCTGTAAGAGCTTGGTAAAACCTACACAATGTGTAAGCTGCTTTTTTTTAAAAAATGAGAAAACAACAACACAGTTCATCAATCTGCAGAGAGATTCTTAAAGCTGCATGAAACAGAGATTGTTGCAGATGAAAGTGTGAAAAAAAGCCTCTGGAAGTAGAGGTAGAAGGGAGACACATGGTCAAGCAGAACAGTTTTCTAATGGAAAAAGAGATTAAAACAGGATTACAGTTTTTCCGCGGATAACGTGCAGGAGAGACTATATATGTCAACAGCAGACTATTCTGAAGACTAAAGGGTTTATTCTACAGCCCTCATAACCACACATGAAAAATAGAACATGTGTTTATATCAAGAAAACAAAACAACCCTCTTCTTACCATGATAAATGGTTCAACCATTCTAGTAGTTGAGCTCAAATCCTTTCCTGAAATCAAATGCAATCCAAACTGTTTTCACTTTCAAAATGAGCTTTAATTCAATTTGTGGAATCCCCTATCAGAAACAGAGTAGGTGGAAAGTAGGTGCCCAGTAAGCTAGTGGCAGGACCTGCAGGGCAGACATATCTGCTAGACTGTTCTCATAGAGGACCCTTCTCATTAGGCCACTAATCTGACAAGACCAATAATTTTGCCTGCAGATGCCTGTCTTCATCCCCAGAAGCCTGGTAGAGGAGGTATAGTTCCACTCTGGATCTTCTCATTTGAGAACTCCTTGCAAAATTAGAGGCAGACAGAGGTTGTTCCCTGTCAGCTCTCTTAGTTGCTCATTCTTATAGCTTTCACCTCTGTTTTCTCTGCCAGTGTGACAAGAAAATATTCATGAGTCTTAGGGAAGACGTAGAGAAGGAGTTTTATTTCCATATAAGAGGATCTTCTCTTGGTGGAATTTGAGATGACGTCTGTGGAGAAAGGTGTCTTCTTGCTATGCTGGAAAGGAGTGTAAATAATACAGCTAAAGAGCCTAAGGCATTGTGGCTTTAGTACCTTCTAGCACTAGGTAACTCCACTAAAACTGCACAAGAGTAGCACTAAAATAGAAGAATTTTATCTATTTGGCTACTCAGGGCTTAAAAACTGGAGGGTTTCTTTCCAGTTTTGGTTTAGTGCCTCTCAATAGGTAAGCACAGCAGTGGCAGTGCAGCTTTGTTGGTGAGCTCTGCACTCGTTACGGAGTTTGCTTTTTAAGAATGGTGCAGAGCCTGCTACAGCAAGAACATGAACAAACACCTCACCAGAAGATGAACGGAAGCATCACACAAATTTGAACTGATTTCACTTGTCATCTCAAACACCTGCAGAGAAGAACCTTCTCTCATAATATACCATTAGGTGCTCTAAGTCTACTAGAAATGATGCAAAGAAGTGTTTCAGAAAGGCCTTACGTTTGGTTGGTTGTTGCGGTTTTTTTCAACACTAATCCAGTTCACAGGTTATTCATGTTAGTAGGATACAGCTGAACAACTCTGCTTAGCTTGAAAGCAGCCTCCCATCCATATTTCCCTATTACTTTATACAGGCTTCATTAGTCTCATTGGTCTAGAGAGACCTTGGATGAAGAGTGGAAGTGTGGCCACAACATAGGAGAAGTGTCTTAGCTAAAAGTGTAAACTTTTCTATGAATAGCAATCCTGTAATGTCTTCTTATTATAGGATAACAAGTAAGTGCTGGACTTTTTTTTTAAAGCTATTTAGCTACTTCACTTCTGTGACATGCCCCTTCTAATCATTTTAAGCCTCCATTTCCAGCTTCAGTCTCAAGAAATTTTGTATATCAAATATTAATCTCCTTGCACGGTAATTGTTTTCACACATGTAGAACTTGGCATAGGTACGTGTGGCAGAGGAAGAGTAAGAGTTGCAAAGTTATATGAGAGACTCTTTATAATTAAATGGTAGTATTTGAGGGTTTAAAATGTTAGGCAAATTTCAAGTAAAGATGAGTTGCTGGAGAAAGAGCAGGTAAGGACACAAGAGATATTATAAATTCAGTTCTTCATGAAGTCATTTCAATATGTGTCTGGATTTAATATGTCATTCATTTAAAACTTAGGAGTTCTGTATGATGTGAAACAGAAATGACAATTAAATTTAATGCAGGTTTCTGCTCTTCATTAAGGCAATTTCACAGCATTTTCACAATGAGGAAAGTTACACACCCTTTGTTTCTGAAAGTTTTTCAGTAACTACTTAAGAAAATTATACTTTCTGTTTTCATATTCCAGATATGATGAAAGCAGAATTGCCTGCTGTGTCCTTACAATAAAATCAAGGTAAAGAGGAAGACAATGGTTTTGAAGGTTCCACAGGTAGTGGAAAGATGGTATTGTTGGAATAAAATGGATTTAAGAAAATTGAGAATTTCATGTTTGTAGTATATTCATAACCACAACGTGTTGAAAACAAAACTAGAGGACGTTTTATAGCTGCTAGTTTTAGTTCGTTGCTATAACTACATATCCTAAGCACAAGCAGCTAACTTCCTTTCAATAGAAAATATTTAAATTAATTATTTGATCAATAACTGATAAATTGAGACTGTTTCCACTACACCTTGTTTTGTCTGTGCTACCTTCTCTAGCTTACTTCTCTGAAATTTCTTTCTATGATGCAGTTTTTCTGGTACTTATCAGCAGTGGAGTCTCACTTAACTATGTCAAGATCTGAAATGCTTTAGATCTTCACCAAAATTATAATTTTGTAATGAAAATTGGGCAAGAAGTAGGCACAGATGTTCTCTCAGTTTCACAGAGTGCTGGGATTTCCAAATGGTGTCACACAGATAATACCACACATTTAAGTGCATAAACATCATTAGCGAAGACTGCTGGAGTAATTCTCCTTTGTATCCACAATATTGTGCATTTTGTCAATAGAGCAATTAGAGTTAGGAAATTCTTTGTAATTGAAAATGCTAATATGTACTTGTTAACAACCCCAGGTGCTTAATTTCTTAAAAAATAAAAAATAAAAAAATCAAATACTTGACAAATTAGTCACTTCTGAAAACACGACTAAAATTAACCTGAAATACTCCTGAAAATTTTTCTCAAAAGCCTTGTAGAAAGTAAATACTGAGAGGGGGGAAAAGGATGGAAAAAAGATGTAGGAGCTTAATTGTGTGGAGTTTTGGAAACATGGCAACTAGAAATAAAGTAATTTAAAAGCTATGAAAAACTTTGGTCAGGCTCCTTAAAGTCTTTTCCGTCACACAAGTCTGCACTTGGCCCTCTTCCTTCCTGTGCAGTAAGTGAATGACTTTCAATTAGTGTAAAAGCTGAACTTACACTTGAGGGTATTTTCTGTGGGCAATGAACCAATTCGGATTTACAGAGACCAGACGTGGCACACCAACATTTCTACAGAGCAAAATTGTTTCGTCAAACTCGAAAAACTCGCAGCAGTACTGAAACAGAACAAGGAGACCTTAAGACCCGAAAATCCCATAAAAGGAAGAGACTGCTGGAAAATACCATATCTAACTGTATAAATTTTCATTCAGAATAGCACAAACAACAAGAAAGAAGTTTTTCACTCCTAGTAGGATTTTGGTAGTTTCACCTTCTGTTTTCATCTCATTTTACAAAAAAAAAATGATGGCAAATGAAGGAATGAAGCTGCTTTCACTGGAAAAAAAAAATCTGCTGATCTCTATGAAATTTATCAGGAAATATAGTTTCACCATAAGATAGAGGCTGATAAGGCAGAAAGTTTATTTTTTTACTCCAGAAAATCTGCAAATACTTATTAGGGAATTCTTAAAAATTGCTGAAACACAAACAGATCCATACTTATCAGTATTATTTTTTCCTAGTACAGCTCCACATGTCTGATGGTACCTATAATTTGTCTCTAAAATATAGATCATAAAATGTTTGGTTCACAGTTAGATGATTTTCCATGACCGGGTCTTTTAGGCATTCACAATACTGAATAACAATAGCATTTATTGTTATTACCATGATGGATTATTAGAGATGACAAATCTAAGTGATATTGAGAAATTGAAAGATATTTTGAGAGTGCAGAAACTAGATTTCTTAGTTTTAACAATGAACAATAATGAACATAAGTATATCTGAAGCACTTATATAACGTTTATAATAATAAAAAGTTGGAGTCTTATTCTGCAATTACTTATAGAAGAGCATACCGCTCCTTGTTACATTTTTAAACTCATGTAATTTGTCTTACTTTAATCTTACTGATCTTCTGATTTAACGAAAGGACAAAACAAGACCCTATGAGAACTGTCTGGCAAGCTGTCATACACCATATGACATGTCCTGTATATGACATGTCAATACACATAGCCATTGTAATTAGCTATTATTTTCAGATTAAGAAGTGGAAGCTGTGTGTGGTAGAAACAAACCCAGAGAGATTTTAATGATGCCACGGGAGCTGGTTAGCTCAGTCGGTTGAGCATGGCACTGACAATGCCAAGGCTGCCGTGAGTTCAATTCCCGTTCAGTCCCCATGTGTTGCCTGATCTACTTGAGAGGTGGTGTCCCTGCCCATGACAGGGAGGTTGGATTAAATGATCTCTAAGGTCCCTTCCAGCCTAGGCCATTCTATGATTCTGTTACTATATGAAGTAGAAGTACCACCACTGAAAGCCATAAAAATCTGGACCCTGATGTAAGAAATCTTAAGTTTAGACCATATATGAGAAGTGAAAGAGAATTTGGATTTTCTGAAATTATTAACTGGAAGAATCGCATAAACAAACATTCCTCTATTTTCTCTGCTCATTTTTAGCTCCTTAGCCATATTCTTAGAAATTTTCAGAACCACATCACAACTATTGGCCTGCATATTCTTTTTTCCTCTTTTTTTCCCCACTTCCTATAAATCTGTTATTTTCTAGAAAGTCATAGAATGAATTTATCAAACTTCATCAGGATTCAATTCTTACTTTTTAAAATGTGATATGCCATTAATGGATAATATGTTTTTGCATTCATGTGAAATGCAGATCCCCTGTACCATGAAAAATATGTCTTCAAAACAGACAAATGTTGGCAGTCACTGAATTACTGCCTGCAGATATTGATCAGGTCAGTGTGAACAAGCTTCTCAAGAAAAGCAGTCACCTAAAATGTGACATTGTCATTCTTCTTAAATATGTTTCAAAATTGCTTAAAAGTGCCAGTACTTCAGAAGTAAAGGGAAACTATAGAAGGACTGAGGGAAACAGGTTTTCCATACTTCAAGACATTCCAATATTAGAACTGTTGTTGTCTCAAATTCAAAGGAAAAACTGAAAAGTATTTTCGATGTATTTTACACATATATATGTTTATAGGTGTGCACAGTATCACAGTTTCAGAGCTCCAACAAAATTGGAAATATTTTGAAGTGTTTCCTTCCTAGATTTGGGTCAGTTTATCATTCAATTAAATCTTAGAGGAAATCTTTCATTTGGTGTCCTGAGGTCTGTATTCTTCTCTTGTGGACATTTTCTTTGGCCTGAATACATTTTCCTTTATGCGTTTCCAGTCATGTGATGCCTATGACACACTACTTTGTTTGGTTATAGGTGAGTCTCAAATGCAGTGAGGTAACCCTCCAGGAAGTTCTGCCTCAGAAGACAGCACAGCCTTAAAGGCTTGCAAGGCACTGGGCCAAGACAAAATGCACATTTCAACACTGATTGAATAAAACCAAGTATTTAAGACCCACCCTCTACTTCTTCGCTCATCTAAAAAATATCTGATTTCTTTAAACCCATACAAATGGAAACAATCTGTCTTAATTTTTCTAACAGGAAATAAAATTTCAGAAAATATTCTCAGAAGTTATTTTTGTAGAAATTTAATTTTTCATGAGAAAATAAAATAGTTCTAATGGAAAATCCCCAGAATCAGCCAGAACAGAGGAATCTTTTGCTAGTGTTTTAGAAAGTCTTTTGCAATAAACTCTACATAACAATTATAAAAGTAAAGCTCACAAAAAATGAATTTATTAAATACTACACATGAAAAACAATGAAGAAAATCCTAACAAAATTACAAAAAATAAAAGCCATAAAAATGTGGTCTTACAGTTAAAATGAGAACAGAACATCCTAGATAGCGTCCCTCAAAGCCTCTCTGGTTGCCAGTGGCTGGAGAGATGTTCTGGTGTAGGTAACCTACATTACTCAGCACAGTCATGCATTTGTACTAAGTCATCAGTCAGTAAAGCCTAGAATATGACATCTTCTTAGATCTCTGTATAAGAGCATGGTTTTCAATAAATAAATGAAATAAAATTAAGAAGCAATATATGTATCTGTACAACAGGACAAAATGAATGGCTAAGTTCACTGGTGAATGAAAGAGCAGTAACATCTATATACAGGTTATATTTTGATCTTAATGCAAATTTTTATACAGAGAGTGAACCTTCTGGTATTTTACAGGGAATGCAAAATACATATAGAATGCTACATCTCATTTCTGCTCCCTTGGCACAAAATAATAAGTAGCAAACTTTTTATTCTATGCCTTTTATTCTGGATTGGAAAAGATGATGTACATAAGAACAACCATATCTGCTTGGATGAAAAGTTCACCTAAACTGGTATGTTATTCTGCACAGGGTCTAAAAGGAGATTTTCAGGGAAGAGTTTAAGAAGAGATAGCAGCTGAGGGAACTGGGATAATTGAGTCTGGAGGAGGCTGAGAGGCCTCGTTTCTCTCTACAGCTACCTGAAAGGAGGTTGTAGTGGGGTGGGTTCTAGTCTCTTCTTTCAAGTTACTAATGATAAGACAAGAGGTAATGGCCTCAAGTTGCACCAGAGGAGGTTTAGATAAGATATTAGGAAACAATTCTTTACTGAAAGAGTGGTGAGGCATTGGAACAGGCTGCCCAGGGAAGTAGTGGTGTCTCCATCCCTGGAAGTGTTAAAAAAATTACAGATGTGGCATTTCGGGACATGGTTTAGTGGTCATGGTAGTGTTGGGTAGATGGTTGGACTAGATGATCTTAGACGTTTTTTCTGACTTTAATGATTCTATGATTCATATGGTTATACTTCCCTGGAGTGGGCTTCCAGCTCCAAAAATTCATCTGAGCCAGAGGTGATGTTTTAGCATTTTCTATGCCTAGATGCAGCTTCACTTGACTGATACACATTTTAGTATCTCCAACACTCTGAAACATGAAGCTTAATCCCTTTTGTATAAAAAAAATGGTTTTTAAACACCTGCCAGTTGCTGTTTCTTGTATGGCAAAGGACAATGAACAGCCATTCTCTATTCATCCCATTTCCCAGTGAATATCTTTAAGATGTCACATCAGATTGATACACACCAGGAAAATAATGGCATGAAGCTCACTTAACCTGCACAAATCAGGTGGGATCACACTGGAGTCAGCAAGGCTACAAAAGCCAGGTCTTGTCCAATTATCAATAACAGTTAATACAAAAATAGAATTGTTTCTCCAATACCTGTCGCTGATTTTCTGTCTCTAGTCTCAGTCTGGCTTCTACGCATCTTCTGGTCTCCAGGAAGGCTTGACGTTGTGCTCGGTCGGATAGGTAGCTAATGAAGATTCCTGCAGTGTTCATACACATAAATAACACTGCCTGAGCCGCTATCTGCAACAAACAACAAATAGGATTTGAACACACAGGAGAAGCAAAAATATATGTTTAAAAAGAGAAAAAAAGAGAGAATGACTGTTCTGCAGTCGTGTAAGCTGTAAAAAGGACAGTTAGGAGAGTTTGTTTAAAAGTATCTCTTGGATCTTAATTAAAGGCATCAAAAGTGTAAAATTCTCTCTGCCTTGAGGAGGAAATATGCAGTATTTGGGGGCATTAAACTCTAGTTGAACCACAAATGATGTTTCCAAGAACTGACTCACAGGGCTTTAGTCAGGAAAGATTACAAACATAATTAACAATTTATTTTTGCATGGTCTCTTCTTTAAAAGGGACTTTGTGATTTGTTCCATGACTTATTCTGAGAAGAAAGTCATATTAAGGAAAACAAAGAGTGTCAGTTAGCTAAGAATTAATATCAGTAATAATAGTTATTCTGTTATTATTGATCAAATTAAATAAATTCATTTTCAGCTGATGCGAAAGCACAAGCTTGCACAATCTGAGTTCTAAATGATTCCGCAGGGGAAGCTGAAAGGATAACTGAATTCTTGCAGTCTGTGCCTGTGTACACAGACCTTTTCTTCATGGAAGCCTACGTAAAAGCTGCAGTCTTTTTCCTTGTAGAAGGTGCGTCACAGCTTCTTCGTTTGCAATATGAACATAAGAGAGCCAAATGGGAGTGAATGCTTCGACAGTGTACATTTCAGTGGCTTATTTGTCTTTCATTGATACCTCTTTGTGCTCAGTATGTTTCTAAGGCAGGGCGCATCAAGTGAGGATTGTTTGAGAAACTAAAAAACTAGTGAGAGAATCTGGTATCTGTACTAGAGACAGAACAGAGACCTGCAACTTCAGCAGCTTTATCCAATACCTCATCACTGTTAGAGGTTGTGAATTCATATGAAATTCTCAGTTTCCACTTCATCCTGCCTTTTATTTAACTTGTGAGGGGATCAGGAGTAAAAAAGTAAATCCAGGAGTCATTGATATCCTTCAAGTGCAGCACATAGGACCAAACTGCCCTGATTGTCCACTGAGAGGACAAGGGGAAATGGGTTTAAGTTGAAGGAGAATAGATTTAGATTGGATCTTAGAAAGAAATTCTTCAGTACGAGAGTGGCAAGACTTTGGAATAAATTGCCCAGAGATGTTGTGGCTGCCCCCTCCCTGGAGGTGTTCAAGGCCAAGTTGGATGGAGCCTTGAGGAGTCTAATCTAGTTGAGAGGCGTCCCTGCCCATGACAGGGAGGTTGGATTAGATGATCTCTAAGGTCCCTTCCAGCTTAGAATATTCTATGATTCCATGACTTAGCAAGAGAAACCGTTAGGTCAAAGTGAATCAGCTTAAAGTCTGCAAACTGCAACTGCCCATCTCCCTGTCAAGGTCCAGGCACAGCCACTGTGCTGGTGAGGTCTCACTGAGTGAATCATGGCCTGTAGGATCACACCTTTCTCCCAATGACAGAGTAGCTGTGGGGCTGGAGAGGGCTACTTTATCCTGCAGACACATCACCTATCCACCAGAGCTGCCCAAGCTCTGACAGCTATGGACCATAATGCTATGGGTGATGCCTACAGGATCATAACAATATGAGAACAGCCATGCCAGGACAGATCAAGTGTTAATCATTCAGGATCCTGTCTTTGATAGCAGACAACAGAGAGTAGCCAGGTAGCAGTAAAAGATAGGATCTTGGAAGTAATCGTACCCCTGCACTCGGGACTGGTGAGGTCACACCATCAATCCTGTGTTCAGTTTTGGGCCCCACACTACAAGAAAGACATTGATGTGCGGGAGAGTGTCCAAAGAAAGGCACCTTAGCTGGTGAAGTGTCTTGAGAACAAGTATTATCAGGAGGGTCTGAAAGTAGTGAGATTGTTTAGCCTGGAGAAAAGGAGGCTGAGGGAAGACATTATCACTTTCTACAACTACCTGAAAGGAGGTTGTGGAGAGGTGGGAGTCAGTCTCTTCTCCCACGTTAACAACAGATAGGACAGGTGGAAATGGCCTCAAGTTGTGCCAGGGGAGGTTTAGATTGGACATTAGGAAAAATTTCTTCACCAAAAGAGTTGTGAACCCTTTTGGAACAGGCTGTCCAGGAAAGTGATTGAGTCACTGTCCCTGGAGGTATTTAAAAGACATGTAGATGAGGTGCTTAGGGACATGGTTTAGTGGTGGACCCGGCCCTGCTAGGTTACTGGTTGAACTCAATGATCTTAAAGGTCTTTTCCAACCTAAACCTGTCTATAATTTTATGATCATATCATAGAATCGTAGACTCGCCTAAACTGGAAGGGACCTTAGAGATCATTTTAATCCAGCCTCCCTGCCGCCAGGGACGCCACCTCTCGACTAGATCAGGCAACATATTATAAAACAGTAGATATGAGTACAAGAATAAAAAAAAGCATCCTGTGGTATTGTGTCAACACTGTCTTGAACACTCCAGTAATCTCTAGTTGTGGAACATTGTGGTCTAGAGATTTTTGTAGTATTACCTGGCAATCAGTCTCTCTAAATTCAAAGTGTTGCTTGTTCTAACAGAAGAGAGAAAACATTTGGCAAAACTCCCTATTCTCATTGTGATGTCATGCTTTATATCAGCAGTCTTACTCCTTACATTCATGTGCGTTTGAAAGTGAGATTTGATATCACATCGAATGCATCTGGCTGAAACTTCATCTTTGTATATTCTCATATTTCTGAATCTAGAGTATTGTTCTACCACAGTACAGAGAAATTAGTTCACAATTTATACACCATGATTAAAAAGGAATGCACATCCTGGCTCCAGCTGAATTTTTTTTTAACCTTTGCCAGTAAGAGGTGTCTAGGCAAAGCTTGTGAGAAATGGGCTTGATAAGCACGATCCTTGCATCTTCCTGGCTTCAAGTATCTCGTGGTTTACAGCACTTCTGAGCTGGAGGTGGCATATTCTGTCTGTATGCCCAACTTTTTATAAAACTTTTCTGAACGTAATTGTAGCTTTGGTCCCTGTGGAATTCAATAACAAAGATTTCTACAGTTTAATTAGGTACTTTGTGATTGAAATGTTTCATTTTGTTTGCTTTAATTCACAGTCTTATTATTTCTTTGAGTGTCACATCATACTTATAATACGAGAAACAGTGACTAATCATAGAATCATAGAATGGCCTAAGATGGAAGGGACCTTAGAGTCCCCTGCCACCAGGGATGCCGCCTCTTGACTATATCAGGCAACACATGGGGACCGAACGGGAGTCGAACCCACGACCTTAGCGTTGTTAGCGCCACGCTCAACTGACTGAGCTAATCATTCCCAATTCATCTCCTTCCTACCATTCCCAATTTTAACGACTTTATAACATTACATCTTTTATTTTTTAAAAGGGGTGAATTTGAGACTATGTAGTCTCACTGGATTTGCCACTCTTCCACCTCTATGCTTACTGCTTTTTCCCTGTTATTTACCTTGTCCTGTTTTGCTGGAGAGAGGTTGCCCTGGACCATCCAGTCTCCTCCAGACACTTTCCACCTTTGCTCCAGAATAAAACAGAGAATGCACTAGTTCACCCCATGAGATAACTCCTTTCTGGCACAGGCTGCTGAGAGGCATATGATGAGCTGACATGAGATAAGACCAGTTCAGTTTTGATAAGACAAGGCATTGTTCAGTAGGACAACAGATACCAGCTGTGGGTGGCTGGAGGAGTCAACATTTTATACCTTCTTGACTGACCTGAAGATAATCAATGTTCACATGCTAGGAAAGCTAGTGTGTAGGGTGGAAAAAAAAAAAAAAGAAAAGAAAGCCTTTCATGACGTTTGAAATGTGCATCTCAACAGTGAAAACTGTGGCAGGGCTCTCTCGTTTGCTTGCAAATTCAATTGCATTTCCTCATGAGCTCAGTTCAGTTGCTTGTCTCTGCTAATACTCAGGACTAGTGCGACTCACTTCAGCAGATCTCCTTAGAGCAAACGTAGTAGAATTTGGCCTTCGATTAGATTTGATGAGCACATAATTTGATTTGGACAAAGGGAATTATGGAAAACATGTTACAGGTAAAACAACAACTTAGAGACAGAATCTGCTTCTCTTACATATAGCAGTCTGACTGAAACCTATCTAAAGAGTAAGCACTGTGCCTTGCAAGGATACTAATCTGTGACTCTTGTTAATAAAGTAAAAAAACCCCAAACATATAAGACAGAGTGTCTCATTGCCACTCCTTTTTCCTGAAGCTTACTAGGGCCAATTCCAGAAATCTTGAAGGATTTTCTACTGCATATCAGGGCCACAACCCAAGGCAGACTGATTTTATAAGACATACACAGTTTCATATCTGTTTGACTGACCTGAAGACAATCAATACGCGCATAGTAGGAAGTCTGAGGTATAACTTGGAAAAAAAAATAAAATCTTTTCACAATATTCGTAAGCTCTTTACTCTACTTATACCTTAACCAGCACACAGATAAACAGATGTAGCAGAGAGAGTAAGTAATCTTAAAAGCCATAAGTGATATGTTTTTATGTTAAAGAGGGCTCTGAGGGGGTCTGCTTCTTGAATGTTTAAAAAATACAAATACGAAGGTACCCATCACCATGCTGCTTGGGAATATCTGTGAAACAGGATCAGCACTGTCCATGCTGAACCTGCAGCTGAACATAATTGCATAAGGATGAACAGAGCTAAAATTATTTGACAAGATCATGTGAGTAGTTAGAGCAGCCATTAAAATTTTTACTCCAAAACTCTGCTTTTCATATTTCTCACAGAATGTGTTTAAGAGCTTAGTTGACAGAGAGATCACTCGCCAAATAGATTTACATTTACAAAGTCTCTTTTAGGCATCCAGCTTGGAGCTCTGTGCAAAGTCAGTATGAAAACTAGCCAAAACCAAAGGTAACTAAAGGAGAGGATACAGGTGAGACAA
This sequence comes from Apaloderma vittatum, assembly GCF_000703405.1. Lineage (NCBI taxonomy): Eukaryota > Metazoa > Chordata > Aves > Trogoniformes > Trogonidae > Apaloderma > Apaloderma vittatum. The sequence goes on along the minus strand of NW_009706407.1, from coordinate 2,428 downwards.
GAAAGCTAAGTTTAAATTTGGCAGTACATATTTATTCAAATAATTTCATTTTTATCTGCCACTCATTGCATAAAAAGGGTCTTGCCAAGACAGCTGAAATCAGGATAACATTTTGAGTGGATTTGGGAACCACGAGGTCTCAGACGAAATAAAACACCGATTATCAGAAGGCTCTGGAAACAGCTGCGCAGGAAGAATTATCAATCAAAGTAGGTACAGTATTGTAATGTAAGAGAACAGGAAAAGGAAAGTTCACTGAAAGGATGGTAAACTAGCTCACAAGTCTGTTGCACAGTGGTAGGTGAATCAGCTACAGACAGATTTTCAAGACAGAATTGAATGTAGTTCAGGAAACAGGAAATTCAGAAGGGTACAGGTGAGTTGCTGAGAGCAGAACTGGACTAAGCACAACAATTTGTAGATATTTTTGCTATTAAGAGCCCCTAATTGAGTTTGTCTTTATCTGGAGTTTATGAAGAATCCTGTGAGTTTATAAACAACTGAAAGTGAGTTAAAGAAGTGTTTGCAAGTGTCGGAAGTTGCAAAATTTCAAAAATCATAACTAAAGTGTTTTTTAATTTTGCCATGATTTTCTCTTTGCCGTTATCCATCAGGGAATATGAAGCTCTAAGGACAGCTGCAGAGTCTCCTAATTCAGTGCTTCTTAAGACCTATTAATAGAGATTTATGAGGTGTATAGTGATTGACTGAGTTCAGCACTTCCAAAGAGCATGTAACCTGAGGAAAAATGAATACTTAGGAATATTCAACAAACTCAAAAGCTTGGAAATATGTCAATTGATCGCTAACCTTAAAAGATAGTAATTGCCTCAGACAATCTTCATCACAAGGACGAACCAGTGATAGCATACATTCACACTGAAAGCACAATGGAAGTGGAGAAAAACTGAAAAAGTTTTGAAACAATTCTGAAATCCAGGATTTCAGAGGCACTGAACTTGTATATTACTATCTCAAGTGCAGAAAGAAAACCTAGTATGCTCGGTAGAAATACACCTATTATCAAACTCTTCAGCAGGTAATTTTGTTCTGCTGCATAGCTATAGAGAAGTACTGGGGCTGATCTCACCAAAGCACATCTGAAAAGCAAAGAAGAGCTTTTCAGTGTAATCTCCAGTTGGACATTCTCAAGGCAGATCAATTCTAAAGATCAGGAATTTCATTAAATCCTGAAATGAGCCTGTGGGGAAATTATTTAATTTTTTTTTTTATTTTGCTTTCTAATTTTAGATTGACTTCAACAATGGATTAGAGTAGTTCTAGTCTGTTTGGGGAAAAATGGGAAAGTAAAGCTGTTGTGCTTCTTTAAGAGTGTTTTCAGCATGTGCCACATAAAGAACTGGTTGCTATGGTAATTATTATTGGTTAATTAGGTTGGAGAAGCATTTTGATTCATTATTAGTGAACTAAAAATAGCATTTCACCACAAGATTACTTTTTTATAACTAAAATGTCTCAGAAATCCCATTGCCCTATTGCCTTTATCCACCATCCCTTTGCTTAGGTTACTTTGAGGGAAAATAACTTCTGCATTTACAAAAACTGATTGACAGTAATGAACTGACAGTTGTATGAGTTGTGTGGAATTTGAGACCAAAATGTTCTACTTTGTGCAGGATAGGATCATCTGGCAGCACACACTCTACCACTCTTTCTCTGCTGGGCTGCAGTAAGCCACTATCTCCAGCCGAGACCATGATTTTATGAATTAAAGCTCCTTGCAGCAAAACTAGTAAGTACATGTATCTCTGTACTGCCTCTTGCCCACCTTGATCCCTCAGCAGAGTTTCTGCTTTGTTGTGCCAGATCAATTATTTGTGGGACCATACTGTGAACTATGTTTGGGAACTTGGCCAACTTAAAAAACTGAACAATTGGCTTTGGCAGTGATTTTCCTATCTGAAGCAGTCGTCTGATTGAGTTCACAGCACAGCCTCCACAGGGAGAGGAAGCACGTGAACGTTCATAGCTGGCACCGCTGCCAACTCATTAAACTGAAATCATTGCTGCCTTATTGTTAGATCACCTTGTAAGGAGTTTTTTGAATCCCCAGGTTCACTCCTGACTTCTCCTGGATCTGTTAAATGCCCATGGCCATGAAAAAGTTTTTTTGTTTGCTTGTTTTAGATTGTGGGTGCTTCTCTATCAACATTTATTGGGAAACAGATTATCCCAAAAAGGTATTGAAACTGCTGCCATGACTCTACAGAAAGCTCATCTCTTCTTGATGCTCTATACTGTCCAATGTACAAGTACAACAGCTGTTTAACTCCTACTCACGGTAATTCTTTTATCTGATCTACATACACATATTGAAAGACAGCAATATGCCATATACCTTAGAAGCCAGTGATGGAGAAAGGTATTTTTATATTTAAAGGTATATTTATATTTATAAAGGTATATT
>NW_009706406.1:0-25989 GCF_000703405.1 Apaloderma vittatum | reverse complement strand
CGAAGGTGCCGGGGAAGGGGCCAGGTCCCATTCACAGCCTCAGGAGCATCCCCCGCCGGCCTCGGGGCGTTTGCAAAGGGAAGTAACGGAAGCTGCCCGCCAGGCTGCGGGAGAGGGCTACATAGGCTCCGGCGTTTGACCGACTAGCAAAACTGTCTGTTTTCTCCACGAATTCTCTCTCTTTATTTTTTTTAATTGTCACTCCACATGGGTCAAACTGTGAGCCTGCCAAAGGGCTTTCACAGGCTGAGGGACATGAAACCCCAGGGCAGACTGAAGGCCAGCCAAAGAAGAGAAAATACTGGAGACAACATTATGGTTGACCCAGATGATCCATTCATTTTTCAGTTTTACCTTCCCAAGCAACAGGCTGTAATATATGCATGACTATAGCTGGTATGTAAACCACAATGTCAGACTCCAAAATGCTCAAGAAATATCTTGCGTGACACGGTTATCTTACTCTAATCCAACTCTCATGATAGCAGATGAGTTCGGAAGCATTATGTACCACTGCACACAGAACTGCACTTGGGATCGTGCAGTCTTCATAGAATCATAGAACAGTTTAGATTGGAAGAGACCTCCAAGATCATCAAGTCCAACCTTTTCCTAGCCCTATCAACACCACTAAACCATGTCCCAGCACAACATCCACCTGTCTCTTAAACACCTCCAGGGATGGCGACTCAACTACCTCCCCCCCCAGGGATGGCGCCCCAACTCCCCCCCTGGCCAGCCTGTTCCAATGGTTGACAACCCTCTCAGTAAAGAAATTCTTCCTAATATCCAACCTGAACTTCCTCTGGCGCAACTTAAGGCCATTTCCCATTGTCCTATCACTTACCATTAGGGAGAACAGATCAAATCCTCCCTCACTACAACCTACTTTCAGGAGTAAATGCATGGATGGGACCACAGATCTTTCCCTTTTCTTCTGTAGAAGCATGAAATGATAAAGAAAACTCAAGCTCCCAGTCTCAAAATGACATGAAGTTTAGGCCAGATTGTGGTCAACCATGCATGCAGAAGATGCAAATAGCATTGAGCCAAGTAGAGTTGGCATAAGACACATGTGATGTATTTGAAAAAAACTAACAACGTCAAAGTCTCAGGTTCGATTGCCGTTCGGTCCTCATGTGTTGCCGGATCTAGTCAACAGGTGGCGTCCCTGGTGACAGGGAGACTGGATAAAAATGATCTCTAAGGTCCCTTCCAGCCTAGGCCATTCTATGATTCTATGATTCTATGATTCTATGATTCTATGATTCTATGATTCTATGATTCTATGATTCTATGATTCTATGAAAACCCTCTGTATTCTCATTTTTCTCCAGTATGTTTAGATTAAAATCTAATCCATCACCATTACCCTACTCTCCTAGAAGAGTTTTCAGAGGAGTCATGGCCTCATATTCTCAATGTTGCTACAGAAAAGCAGGTAGGTAAAGGAGGGATGCATTGTTTTTTGTTTCATCACCCCTGAAAGACCGGTCCTGGTTTTTGATGCATATGCTGGAGTGGATGGACAGCAATCCTATACTGACTTTCATTAAACTAGTAATACTAAAGACACCACAAAGTCTTTAGATATGTGACTAGCGACTCAGTTGAATACAGACAACTGTGTTGCAAAGTCAATCTTGCTTTTGTAAAAACTGCAATAACTTTGAGGGAGAGCTGAGAAAAAATTGCTGCTTGATGCCAACAGTATTAATTTTCAGGTTGCTGACATAATTTTCACCTGCTTCCATAGTTTCGTTTTAAGATTGCATTTATCTATTTTTTTTAACTCGGTCAAATGAAAGATGAATTTTAATATGTCAATGAACAGCTGCCAGGAGTTTCTTTTTGGTTTTTTAGTAAAACCTTTTCCACAGGCAAGAGATACTATCTCTAAAATGATTACATTAAAGTGCTGCTGCCCTCAAGAAGAGATCACAAGACAGAGGTTTTGTTTTGCTTAGTACTGTCTGTTTTCTCTCAATAAAAACATTTTTCAAGATCTATTTTGTCTTTTGTAATTAGTGCAAGACTGAGTGGGCTTAAGCAATGTACCAGTTAATAGATTGTGGCAGTTTACTCCACTGTTTTTTCAGCAAAAGTTGTCAAATTGCAGTAAAGTTGTCAAAGTTTTTGTTGCTTTCCTAATTGCTTTTAAATGTAAGTGAGTTTTTTTTGCATGCACAGAAAGTAGCTCTCAAATTTTTGTTTTTTTTCTTAAGTAAAGGTGAAACTCAGTGGATTCCAAATGCATGTCCATCTACACTAGGCTGCCTCAGCAATGGATTGCCTCTCAAGGCAATCTGCCACTTTGTGATAAAACAAGCAGATCTTTTTACCTTCAGAACTAACTTTCAGGATGAATTTAAGCTAGAATTTTGTTTTAAGGAAACAACTCAGACCTCAGAGCATAGATGCCATTATAGGTGACCATGAGAAGAAAGAAAACCCTGGTTAGTTGAAGCCCTTTTACAGAAAAGGCATTGAGTGCTTCTAACACCTTGATTCAGGACTTGTTGCTTTTGGCAATATTTGGGAATAAGACTGAGCTTGTCAGCTTGATACTTGGAGGCTTCTTTATTGCATATACTATCAGTATAGGTAACAGGGGCAGCATGGGCACATCTCCGTGGGGCAGGAGGGCACGTGTTCCCCAGCACGACTGCAGCAGCTGCACTGATGCTGCCGAGATTGGAGAAACCCTGTGAAAGTAAATGAAAGAGAACCCTGAGAAGCACATGCTAACAGGACGATGTGTATCAGCCTTGTTTACACTGGAGTCTCATGAAAGAAGCCAGTGTTGTTGCTGGAAAAGATGGCCTTTGCCTCCTGTCATTCTCTGCCTCTTATCCTCTGGGCTGTCCCATCCTTTGCACTTGTTTCTTTCCTATGGAAACTTCTGCCCTTGCCTTCGTCCCACTTCTTGAGAAGTACACAAGACCAGAGGATGTGATCCGGTCATCCTGTTTACAGCCCTGCACCTACATGGGAGGAGAGAGCAACAGTGTATCTTTAATACTTCTGCTCCTTTCTAATTGACATTGGCTAATAGATCTCTAAATTACAGGGAAGATGAGTGGGTGGGACAAGCTTGAGAGACAGATAGAGGGAGGGACAGGCAGATTGCTTTCATAAACTTAATCGCTTTAGAAAACGGGGGTTTCAGTATCAGCTGCTGGCAGAAACTGCACTCCCATAGTTGCTGGGTCAAAGTTGAGATGCTTTCAAAAATCTTTAGTGTAAATGCAGGCTTTGAAAGAGCTTTTTATACAGAGGAAGACTTCTACTGTGCTTGAGGTACAGGAATATCACCAAGAACATGCTGTGCCTGAAGCCATAAAGCTGACATACTTTGGGGGTCCTTTGCCCCTAAGAACTAGGGGGTTTTGACCTGCAAAGAAAAGACTTGCATGACACTGCAGGAAGAGGAGAGAGTAAACACAGAGTGTGTTTACAGCAAAGGACAGCACAGATCTGTTGTTTTCATAACTGTTTTTTCCCCGTTAGTCTTGTGTTTAGTTCTTCCCATAACTCCAAAGGGAAGTGGAAAAGATTGTTGGTTTTTTTTCCCCTCTAAGGCAAGCTCAAGGGCATTTGAAGAAATCTGACATTTGAAATTAAAGTGCAATTTCTGTGTAAAAGGTAAACAGGAGAGAAAAATGTTTGAAAGCTAATTCTGTTTTACCTTAATTTGGAACCACCAACTTCAGCTTCCCCAGACTCTGTAGAAAGCCATAGTCCTTGGCCAGGTAGTCTCCATCTGTGTCTTCACCTTGGCCTTCCTATTTCATTTTATTCAGACTCTAACTTATCTTAAGGCAACATGGGAATTTCCTCATGCTCTGCAGAAAGATTTTTTATTTTTTCATAGGAAAGCAGAGTGTGTTATATCCTGGTCTTTCTATTGTATAACACCTGTCTTTCACAGAACTAACAACACAGAACCACTTTGTTTGGCAGGATTTGTGCTATTCCTTTTTTCAGTTTTGGGGGTCATTTAGGAATGAGCACTTGCTTCCCTTTCACCTTCTAACATCTTTGGATGCAAGCAGAACAATATTTGGCACAGGTTTATAGTTCATTTGTTGGTTTTACACACATACTTTCTATTAAACACATAAGCACATGTGCAGTTCTCTACACACCCTGAAAGGAGCTACAGAAACTCATAGGAAATTGTGTGTTTTAAGAGATTATTTATGCATAAAAATGAGATAGATTTTCAAAAATCATGGTTTTGGCAGAGGATGCTGGCAAGCCCATGGAATTAACAGCTCTGTGGATGGGCAACATCCTGGCCTGCCACAGGAGTGAAAGAAGATTGTCATAAAAGAGTCTGGGAAAACCCTCCTGCTGAGTTGTGACCTTTAGACTGGTTCCCCTTGCTTTCTAAACCGCATCATGGAGAGGAGTCTAGGTGCTGCTGGATCCAGTCTTAGTCACAACTGTAAAGAGTTCAGACCCCAGGTTCTGCCACAGAGCCAGTTTATTTCAGCTCAAGCTGTGACCTTCCCAGAGGGACCCAGAACACAGAAATCCCTTGACAATTATAGCCTTACAATCTAAGTTCACTGCCCTCATGTGATGCTTCAGTCCCATAGTAAAATTTGGGTCTGGGGTCTTCTTGTTCCTTATTGGATCCTTTCTCTGTCTCCAGGTGTGCATTCTTTTTTTTTCATCTCAAGGATGCAGTTTCTGTTGATCTTATTTTTCTCACTTTGCACTGATTTCCGGGTGTTTCTTCAGCTTAAGCTCATCAGTACTTAGGTAAAAGTCCACAATCTGGGCCTAAGGGTTCAGTAAATCTGGCTACTCATGCTAAGTAATGTCACTCATAAGACTAAACAAATTTCAATTCATTGTAATTTTAAACCATCCCACAATTAATTCTAATGTTCTACACATAAACTGTTTTTTTTTCGCAAACAAACACATGGTCCAGCCAACTTCAGGAGAGACTTCTGTTGGGAGTATGGTTTTGGAGCCATTTGCTCCAAGAGGGAATTTGGACTAATGCCATCTAATGGAAAACCGGAATCACTGCAGCAGAAGAGAGGATTGAAGTCTGGGGTCAGTTCAGGGGAGTTAGGTGGTGGGCCCACTTTGGAAGGTATGGTGAAGGCAAAAGGTGAAAGTTGAAAAGAGAAAGTGGAGAACAAAAGTTTTCCCTAGAAAAAGGAGTATTTTGATTCATAGGAGATTTTACTGTTCAAGCTGCCAGACTGTATAAAAGAGGGAACAGGAATGACCATCAAATCAAAGAGGGGAAGGGGATTTGAAAACTTCGTTCTTATTGTAACCAGAGGAGAAAATGGCACAACATGAATCCATTCTAGGGGCAATGATTGTAAATGAGAATGGGAATGGCACAAAGGTAACCCATTCCAGTCCTAACAAGGTACGCTTGTGTGGTCCTAACACCCTTTGGGTGCACTTTTGTGCAATTTGCTGGTTTCTTTGCTAGAATGACTGCATGCTCATAGCCCTGGAGCAATGCATTAACAAATACTTTTGCATCGTTGAAGAACAGAAGTTCCCACTTTAATTACATTAATGCTAATCAATAAATGTCTTTGAACTGTTCTATAGCATCATGTTACAGCGATTAAAGCAACACTTGCTGCATCGGCCTATTCCAGCTACATAGAGCACCTCAAAAAGCTGATTTTTTATCTACGATAAGATATGCGTATTCTCAGCAGAAAAGGTCAAGGGACAAACATTTCAAAGGGTGTGCCTGGCTCAGATAGGCGCAAATGCAACTGGACCCACAAACAAACCTTGAAGTGTTGGTGCAGGCATTACAAAATTCTACACATGCAAAGTAGGATGTACATGTAAATAGGAGTTTGCTCACACACACTAACTAGGTGGAGCAGAAAGCAGCATGAAAGGGTTGCTGTAATTGTTTTAGAAAATGAAACAGGATAGTGATATTTACCTGGGCCACTTCACGCAGTTAGCAATTTCCCACTTTTCCAGGAAAGCACTGGGAAGGCTTTGCTCTTTTGTAGGTACAGCTTGCTGGGTTTGTATCCAGCTGGAAGAAAAGGGGTGGGGGACAGGAATTCAGGGAGGATCAAACAGGTCCTTAGGGAAGAACCTCCTGGGGACTCATAGAGAGCTGCTAAATCTTAAATCTAAAATCGGAGTAGGGCTGGAGCAGGATTGAGAGTAAGGGCCAGGATGAAAGCCTGGTGTCTCTAATGAGGTAATCATGGTATATTTTTTATAGAACATTTTAATTTGTTAGTAGAATTTGTTAGAAACTGATAATATGTGACACACACACACACACACATATATATACATACACAGACACACATGCACACTTGGCACCCTATCAGAACAGTCAGGAAATCCCAGCATTGTATGTTGTTTAGTAAATACATGGCAACAAAGAGGCTGGGGGAAAATATACCCAGGCTAAGTGTTTAACGTAATTTACATTGTTTTTAATAAAAGTTTCATAGCACAGGTAAGAAGATAGGATGGGTGATGGCTTCACATTTAGGATTTAATTAGGTTTTCCATCTAACACAAAAATATTTGTATAATACTGTTTTAATTATCTATGCCAGAGGAATTAGCTATTTTCTGTCATTTACATTTTTCAATACTTTCTGGCGCTTAATAATCTAAAAATGCTGTCTTTTTTAGGACCCTATTGTCCTTTTGTTATTGTGGTATTTGGAAAGCATGCACCATGTATGTATAGTCAGTGATCTCATTTTAAATTTATTATCAGAATTCTGAGTGAAAAGAATAGATTTTGATCCAAAGAAACAGAGTTGAAGTGCTATGCATGGAAATAAATGCAACTGTTTATTTAAACAGATTGTAACGCAAGCATGCATCTCAGCAGCAATAAGGCAAAATAATTTTCCAGATATGCAGGTTATAAAATGGCAAGAGGTGCTAATTTGTTGTCTAAATGAAATAGATTCTCTCTGAAGGTTTATATTCAAAAGCAAATATGAAGAAGACAGTGAGCGTATTGTTTTTAGATACCTGCAGGAAAAGGAGGTAACACTTTTATAGAGCCATTGAAGGTAAAAGCAATCTAGGATACTTTCCATCAGCTTTCTTCTTCTATTCTTCTAAGGTTTTAGTAGCCCAATGTTAAGCCTCAAGGAAACAAATTGCTTTGCAGTATTCACAATGAAGAGCAAAGCATTGAGACTGTAACTACACATTGACTCAAAATAGTTCTCTGCTAAAAATGAATGGAAAGCTCTCATTGTCTTTACCCTGCCTTAGCTGATTTTGTTTGTGTTTAATTTTCTTAGTTTCTTACAATAGCAGAAAGTATTGTTTGTTGGAACTTTCCCCTGTCTGTTTCTTAGAGAACAACTATCGATATTCCTTGTTCTTATATTGAGTGAGGAGGATGAAAATAATAGACCACTGAGTACAGATTATTGGACAAAGACCAAATTTTGGAAATGCTGTTGGCTATGTTACTCACCGCTCAAAATCAGCCCAATATGAAGGAAAGCTGGTGAGTGCTGGTGTATTTGTCTATGCCCTTGAGCCATCTCTACTTTAGCATTCAACAGGTTGTCCAGTCTTCCACATCTTCCTATTGGTAACGTACGAGATTTGAAAGCAGATAGTGTCTCGCTTTGAGAAATGCCTACTCTTTTAGAGTGTGGATTTCTGAAATGAGTGACAAAGTACTGTTTGATTTCATTGACTGCAGGGTCAATTCCTCAGGTAATATTGACTGACATAAGAACTTTCAGCATACGAAAACTGAATTGTGATATAACACAAGACAACTATTCTTATGATATTATTCTATGCTTTCAGTCATGCATTATTCCTCAAACACCTACATTTTCAAACAACAAAACCAAATGTCCTTTATTAAGTATTCAGTGAGAGAATTTTTATGTTGAATTACTGTGCATACTAGGTTTTATTATCATTTTGTGGCTGTCAAGCAATTGGCTTTGAGATCTGGGAACACAACCAAAGCCCTCCTGTAAATTCAGAAAGACAAATGTTTCTGGTAGTTGGTGTAAAAACTCGCAATCTTTGCTCTGAAGACAGTGAGGCACTACAGCAAGCGGCTATGCATTTCCAAAAAAAGAAAGAACAAATACACTTTCAGATTGTACAGCATGTTGGGTGGAAATTTCATTGTTATCTGGTCTTGGTTTTTTGTTTGCCTTTTTCAAGCTGAAGTGTGTCCATAGATTATTTTCTGTTAACTGAATTTTAATTATAAAAGTACAAATTTTAGAACAATATGACTGTAAGTATGACAACTGAAGAAAAAATAAAATTCCATGTAAAAAGTACAGGCTCAGGTCAATTCAGCACACTTAATTTCCTCCATAGCCCAGCTCGCTTAAATAAATTCTTAGACTAGACGCCTAAAAGAAGGCAAAATGAATCCTCATTGGTGAGAAGAAAAGGAAAGTACAAGAGTTGGCTATGCTATATATTTTAGAGGGTGTCAGATCTTCCTGTTGTTTCACATGCACTCAGACTGTAGAAATGTGAGAACTGTCAAAAACAAGACAACCTCCCACCCTCTGCTTTAAATAATGATTATAAAATGTTGTAAGTATGTACTAACATACATTCTTTTTTTTGGTACTAAAATTAAGTATACAACATTTTTACTGGAGTATTTTTGGTTTTTAAGGTGCCTAGAATACCCAGCAGTGCATTTAAATTCTTTGAGAAACATAACGATTATGCCGCATAGAGAATTTCAACTTGAAATACTCAAAAGAGCATCAGAGATACACACACATGCACACTTCATTATAAGAAAACATTGGAGCACAAAGAGACATCTTGTTTATAGTGTTTCAAGTGAACCATTTTAGAGGTACTAGAGTAGATTTACGAGAAGAGTTGACAGATCTATTGTTAATCCCACTTATCAGTGTACAGGGATTTCCCCTTGGGAAGACCAAATCCAACAAGCCTTTGAATCAGAGGACTTTCTTATTTGATGACTTCTTTACAGACGTGATCCTGCTTTTGCTTCTGCAGTAGGCAGTAGGCCAGAGTAGCTAAAGGCATCTCAGGCATGTACTCTAAAGAGAAATCTTGCAAATAGTTTATAAGAGGAGGAAACTGTAGATTGATGCTCTTAGTATTTTGTGTCCTTTGATTAGTCTCTCATCACTCTGGTTATGCACTGGAAATGTACCCGGGCTTTTAATTAGAGAATTCAATATTGTTTAAGCACACTTCAAAGGTTAAGTATGTGATTAAGTGCTTTCCTGAATCACTCTCTGGAGACTCCCCTCTCTTTCCATGAATACAGAGGCAACCAATTGAGTCTCAGTACCTGCATGTAAATGGATAGAGCTGGCTGCTCTAGTTCCTTCTCGATGGACACAGCTCTAAAATAAGGTGGGGCAGCTTCTCACTTCCAGATCCCATATGTCAAGTTCCATCAGTCAGAGTCTTCTTCTCCAGATCTGACTTATAGCATAAAGACCTCATTCAAACTGTCGTTAGACTCTCTTGGGCAAGTTTTGCTGCTCTTTATGTTACATATTTGAAGGCTGCAGCAGACTTCTTCAGCAAGTGCCTTCTGCTTACAAGTTCATTTGCCCCCTTTGTGTTTTCTTACTACTAAATGTTAACCCTTAACATCTGGGACAAAAACAAATGTGGATGTATTCCCTGTCAGTTCAAAAACTTTCCTGTCTCTGAGAGGGATATATAAAAGCATAGATGAGATTTTCCTACATGTTCCTGCATTTCCCTATGTTTTCCCATATTTTTCCTGCTTTACTTGGACTAAGGGTAGTCATGTAGTTAAGAAGTTGAAGGATTTTCAGGTTTGTTTTTTTTTTTAAATGTAAACAGGAAGTCTAATTTCCAATCCCACCTTCTCCTTCACTCCATATCTTCATTTCTTCTTCTGCTTGTGAACTTTTTACGGTTCTTCCTGGGGAAGGTTATTCCTTAAAGTGAGCAGTAGCTTTTCAAAGGGATTTTATTTTGAATCAAGGGATCTAGCAGAGGAAACATGAAATACCTTTGACTTAGGAATAGCAGTTATGGGCAGAAGCACAGGTAGTCTGGACCAGTAATTTGACATTAGTCCTTTGGTAGGCAAGAAATGAAACACACCGAGGAGCAAACGCAGAACATGCGGGGTCAAGCCGCTTGCTCTTCTCAAATTCTCCATCTCATCTGAACCTCTACCATGGCTGTCAGGGTGTGGGGTGTGCTTCAGAGAGAGCTCATAGCGCAGTTCACACTCGGTTGCTGTATGGCAGATAGGAGATAAAAGGATGGGATTTTTTTTCTCCCCATCATGGAGTCGAGAGCTGTTGAGGGAGCACTGCTCATGCAGCCTTGGCAAAGATTGGGCAAAACCCAAAGAGATCTGATTTGTATCCGCCATATTATTTTGATGCCTTTATAAGAAAGAAAGAGAGGGTAGTACCAGAATGATGTAATACTGGCAACCGCACATTAAGTTCTGTAAGGTTTTACCTACAAGCACCTTTGCACATGATATAGAGTAGTTCCAGATGGAGGTAGCACACACAGCATAAAATGTTAAATGCACTTTTATTAATGACTTCAGTTTCAGTTCATCTTTATAAGTCTCCATATTAGGCCCCAGATTTATTCTGCTGGTATATCATCCAAACTGGAAGGATTTCTTGGAATTCTTTGCTTCCTCTTCCTAAATGCTGCTAATTCATGGAGCACTTCTGCAATATCACAGGGTTGGGAAACCCATGCTATGCACCATAAATTTGGGCTAGGATGATGAAGAACCTTTCTTGTTATGGGTGAGAAAGACTGTTGCCTTTCTGAGTAGAAAAGGCTATACTTTAAAATGGTAAACACATACATGTTGCATATATGTTGTATATGTATATAGATTTTTTTTTTCAACTGCATGTAATACAGCTAAATAAAATAAAAGTGAAAAAGTGTTTAGTTTGAGAAGTCTCTCAGGTGAACAGAGTTTTTCTGGAGTAGTTTATATTAAATGGCAGGTAATATACACCTGCTTTGTTCTCTTACCTGCGTTTTCTTTCACATATCAGGCATGCAGTGGTGGGGTATTAGTCCAATGGGATTCCTCCTGATTTAGATCTATGTAGGCAAGAGTGGGACCTCTTTATGTTGAGCTGATGATCATTTTGTTAAACAGCTCAGGAAAATATTTTGACCGATGACAGAACATTACTATAATACAGCACTCAATATGTTCAGTTGGCGTTGCTATCATTTAAAACAGTGGGATGAACGCTGACAACATAAATTCCTCATGTCTTCCCAGGAAAGCCAAAACCTTTCTTCATTTCAGTGGTGCAGAATCTAGCCTATCAAGAAAGTACTTTCATTCCCAAGGTGCTTAGCCCATTTCCAGATTTATGGAGTTAACTCCCTTACAGTTTGATTTAAAATATTATTATAATGGACTGTGTGAAGGTTTCAGATGATTCATTATTAGAGTAATACTACTTTTTGCGGTAAAATGACCAACTGTTATTTCCATTCCTCCAGTGTTCTTAAGAGTTATAGTCTCTTCCTGGCATAATTTGGAAAACAGTGCTGATGTACTCCTCTTTAAAAGCAGTTTTAAAGCATGATGGGAAAATGTTACATATCACATTTCCTTTTGGTGAAATTGCCACTGTTGCCTTTTAATATTTAATATTAGAAAGTGCAACACTAGCAAGAATTGTGCAGTCATAGTCTTTCTTCTTGCATAGAAACATAACCAACTGTCTCAAGAGGGAATATGACTTGATAAAACTGAAATCTGGGAAAAATATATCCTACCACATCAGCATTTGTGTGTTTATGATGATAGGAAAGTTTTTCTGCATTGAAACCAGTAGCAGAGGGAGCAATACCATTCTCCTTCTACATTTACTTTCTCTCCACTATGAAGTCTGACAAAAGAAATCAGTAAAGGATTTTTATGTTTTTCTTTGTATTTGTTCTATGTACACTTGATGCCTGTTTATTGATACCATGCTGAATCTCAGACTCCTGACCATGAGCTGCACTGCAGCTTTGCTCAAGAACAAACAGTTGTGTCAGCATCCAAGAGTCGGGGTTACCAAAGGCTGCAAACATTACATAAAAGAAAATGTTCACATCTTGGTGCCCTGTTTTAAATAGAAGAAAAAAGCATAGGCATTTTTACATGACAGACTGCAGTAATACTTCTGGGCAAAACTCTTTGGTGGCAGCCGAGTGGTGGGTGATGTCCTGTCACAGCTGTTTGTCCTTACTCTCCCACCAGCTTCCTACTGCTTGCATCTGCCCATGGAGTGGCTCCCATAAAGCCCTTCCCTTTTTATAGTCAACAGAGATGGACTAGGTTAAGTTAACTGATTGCTAACATGACCTATTCCATGAGAAACATATTGGGGTGCAATCCTGTGAGCAGCTGAATGAACAGGACAGAAACTGGTGTAGTCTCCCCGTGGGGATGGGTGCAAGGAGCAGAGGAGATGAGAAGCTCTATGAGCCAAGCTGCTTTGACGCTAACAAACTTTGTCTCTCAGCAGGTCTTATTAGCCTGGGCATGGTGCCATGCAGCTGAGAGGATAACGTGCAGTCAGCAGCAGCTCTGGGATCTCTGTTACATGCCCTGCTGCGTAGTGTAGACATCTACTTTGTGTTTTCTTCAGACCATTCATGCTACAACTGTTTTTAAGAGGATAAAAGTGCCTCAGACTTGACAAGATGCACTGAGTTGAAGTCCAAAATGAAATTATTAGCTCATCTAATGTGGGCTCCCATATATCTCAGGATATTAAATTTCACCTATTTATTTTTTTGCAGGCTGGAACTGATTCAAAGCCTACGGCAACCTCTGGACTTATTCCAACAAATTCAATGGGTTCTGATTCAGGCTTTGAATCAAGCCTTAACTTTATACATTTTTGATTATTGAAAGGACTCTAATCCCCTCCTGCCTCCATGTGTGCTGATACAGAGACCTCATTTTCCATTGGTTAATGCTGGAACTTGTCACTCTGCAGGAATCATGCAACATTTTAAATTGATGCAGTCAACCAGTGTATTCTTCTAATAGGCTTTGTACATATGTTAGTGGAGCTGTGTGGCACCGACTCAGGATGCAGTTGACATAAATTATTTATAAACCTCAATGAGCTGTGAGTGTAAAAGAACAAATATCATCCTTCAGCTTCAAAATACAAGTCTCTTCCCCACTGAGTCACAGACCATGTCCCCTGAGGTGAAGGGTGAGTTGTGCACCTATAGAGGTGACCCAGCATCCCTGTCTGGTTACATATTCTCAAAGCTTTGTGAAAAAAATACCTGGCTGATTGCTAGAGTAAAGAAAATCAGGCATTTCCCTTACAGCAGTCACAAAAATAACAGTGGAATGAGGAAAGTTGGGTCCAAGGCAAAACACTTTTTTTTCTGGAATCAGCAGAGAGGAAGGGGAGATGTAGGCGTGACAAGGTAAACTCACAAAGCAAGGGTGGCATTTGCCCTGTTAGCCTGAGTAAGCAGAAGGAAATATTTCTCTCAACCTTAGGGAAATCTCCATTCCATGTCTCTCAGTAACCAAAAGGCAACAAGTATACACAAGTGTGAGGAGGTTGGCACAGTACCAGCCCCTATATACAATTATCTGAAGAAACTTAGATACGAGTGCTGAAGAGAGAAAAACCCTCGAGAGCAAGCAGTGATGGCAGCTACATACAGAGTTACTTAAAAAATACCCACAAACTTCATTTCCTGTATCATTTCAAAAAGAAAATAGAACCAGCATGTTGAAGGAAGAGTGCAAGGGTTAATCGTTTTACAGATATAAATAACACGAGGTTCAGATCACTCTGCAAATACAGCTTCCAGCTACGCCTGACTCAATAGCGTTCCTTTACTCGTGGTAGTGTAACAAGACAATTCAGCACATCGCCAAGGTATTTTGCAATATGCCGTCATCTCCAGCCAGCTTCTGAAAGGTTGCGTGGTGAGAAGGGAAACTTCACAAACTGATGCACTAACAAAGTCTCAGAGGAGTGCACCAGGTCTCAGCAAATTTAACAGGTTGCAGACATGGTTCCAGTCCCAGTTTATTTTCTGTCTCTTCCCCCAACATTTTAATTCAATATCAGGGAGAAACTGTAGCTACCAGATAATTACTGCAAGCTTCAGAAAAGTATTATCTTTCTGACAACCTGCCCAGTAACCTAGGAAATCCTGAGCAAACGCTGAGCTTCTAACAAGCCAGTTAATAATGCATCAGTGCAATTAATGGTTTCCTTTTATTTAGAACCTTTAAACATCATAATAAACAAATTTGTTCCTCTCCGCACTGCAGTGGTTTGTGGAGTGTCATAATTCAGTACTAATTCACAGTATGGATAAATGTCTGCCTCTTACATTTACCTAGAAGCTCTGGAAAATCAGACTGCAGCTACTGCAGCCACCAGCAAGTAAAGAATTGGTATGTGTATAGTGGGGGCTACTGGTGAGCGAGATGCCTCCCCTGCATAACAGGAGTCTCATAGCTTGGTTCCCCGAACTGGATATGGGATACAGCAGTTTAGATACACATTTGTCTTTTCTGCCCCATCTTTCTAGCAAAATAAACGCTCTTTGGTATCATATAGAGCCTAGTCATCTAAGAGTGGGCCATGAGAGGATTTTCACCTCCCAGGTGAAGCTAGGCACAGCTCTGCCCTTACCACTCTCAGGCTGCTCCAAGGCTCCTGGTGGCCATCCCATAATTTTGGAGGACCATTTCCAACCTCATCACTCTGGTGCTTGGAAACTTTTTGATTACTAGCATAGATATGTACATGATCTCTATATACTTCTTTATTGTTCTTTTATTTACCAATATCTGTTAATCCATTTATTCTTTTGCTTTTTCTAAAATGGGTCTTCTCCCTCCTAGTGTTTACTCTGTTGGTAGATGTACAGGACATTTTTTATACTTCAGTTTGCTGGGCAGAAATAGCCAAGCACTTTAGGTGGCCTTTTATCCTCCTGCTTTCAAGTAGCGCTTCTCCTGTATCTAAAATTTACCTTTCCTGGGCATGTTTGAATACAACTGTACATGGTATTTCAGTTGAGATCCTATCCAGTGTCTTTCACAACAGTATTTGTTATTCCATCTTTGTTGTAAATTTCTGTCCTGATATATGCTCTTATCTGTTTGGGGTTTTTTTGTTGTTGTTTTTTTAAAATTTTGTTTGGTCGTTACATATCTCAGAGCTCAAAATTATGTCATCAGGCTACAGTCCTTCTTCTTCCACAGCAAAACCTGTTCATAGACTGCTGGTACATGATCTTGTACATTCTCACGCTGTATGTCATCTCATTTCTCTCACTTCAGTCCTCAACTCCTTTTTGGCCTGCTGTCCTGGTCCTCCTAGACGCAGCGATGCTTCCCAACTTGGTGTCAATAGACTTTATTGGCAGACTCTTCTTTGATATGCTGCTCTGGAGAGGCTTTTGCAGAGCACCTGTGGCCTTCACAGTCCTTTGGCCTCCTGGAAGAACCACTGTGGAGAGTGTGTGTCATTGCTGGTTGCTCAGGTCCTCCAGCCTTGAGCTTCATCAGAGCTTTTAGATACACAACCTCCAAAACTGGCAACTTACTGCCCTGTACACTCTGCTTTCTTCTGACTATTTCATCTCCAAGATGGCCTCATGTTTCTTAAAGGAAGTGATCAAGTTCAGGGCAGGCATCTCTCCATATTTCTGATGATAAACATAGCTGAAGGGAAATCGTTTATTCTCTTTGCAGTTTGCTTATTTTGAGTTTTTATCCTTAGTGACCTAGTGAACACCTGAGTTCTTTTCATACAAATCTATTTTAAGAACCCCTTACCGTTTGTTTTAAACCTTTTGTACTTTGTGAAATTTATGATGACACTTATGGTGGCACTTCCTATTATGATGTTACTTCCTATTAATTTTCTCCCTATTGTTTGCCTACTGTAATTTATGTTTTTCTTTATTGGCATCCCCAGAATCTGATTTCCCCAGTTTGACTTTGTCTTTGAGTATCTCTGACCTTGCTGGTGTCCATACTCTTGCCAGTGGTACTCATCTCTCCTGAGGTTCTGCTGATGCTTCTTTCCAAGGAAATCTTTGATGCTGGATGTGCAGAGGCTAAAAATCTGCTGGAGTACAAAGTGCAGTTGGAAAACTTTGTGGACATTGGGAACTATTAAACATGAAGGGACTCCTTCTGAGATGCAACTTGTTGCAGGCTAGACAGGTACTCTGAGAGTATAACACTGTACATTTGCCTCTGTTTTTGTGTTACTCACTACTGGCCAAGGTCAGAGGCACGATGAGCCTGTGGTCTGACTTGGTACAGCTGTTCTCACAGTCTTATCCTGGCTATTTCCTTTTCTGCTGTCTTTTCTACTGCTCCTTGTGGCCAAGGTCTGAGACAGGAGCTGGGGACAAGGGCTGTCACACTGTGACTGACTTGGTCTGCCACACTGATGTGACTGCAGGCTCTGGGACAGGCTGCATATGTAGTTTCATATATCCACACATACGTACATGTGTGTATACAAACGATCTGTCATGGCAGAGCCCTGATCTTGACTGGGACTTACTGCAATAAAAAATAAATGTCAAAATACTAAGAGCAAACAAATACTTGTTGGAAAAAACCCCATGTGTAAAGGAAAAATGTAGAGAAAATCAGAAAGTTGCCCAAGAAACAGTATGCTTGCACATATAAGTGCCTAGAAAAGTATAGTAAATTACTTCTCTATACAGTATACTCATATGCTTCCCCATGGTTTATTTTTCCATCATTTATTCTAAAAAGTAAATTAGGCTTCTTTTGACACTTCCTGGATTAGTTAGAGAAGGAAATAATGGATTATGGTAACCTTTCTCTAGAAGAGGACTCCCATAAAGTTATCTGCATGGCTCCAGAAATGCTGCAATGCCCTTCTCTTCAGAGAATAAAAAAAAGATCTGTGCTAAGGGATGAAAACACAGGAGAAGCATTGCACAACTTTGCTAGTTTATGGGAATCTGTTAGACTATGTTAATAAAAGTATTCTTGAAATCAAAGTTTAAGCTGACACTGCCAACTTGAAATTATGCCTGTGCCTGCAAAATAGGCGCTTACGAAAGTGGCAAGTAACATACAATATACTAAACAAATGGGGCATAATTTTTCCTCTCTTATTAGGGCTAATCAGATTTTTTTTTTTGCTAAAAAGACATTTGTGAAACTATAAAACTGAAAGACTAAGAAAATAATAAGAGCAAATAATGTGACAGAAATATTTTAAAGGCATTTCAAAAGAACTAGAGAGATTGTTTCAAAATAGTTATATTAGGATTTGAATTTTTTCAATGCTTTTCTTCAACAGGAATCATAACAACCTGATAATAAACGAAGTTTGTAATGAAGCAAATTTAATGCCATGATAAGAGTTTTTTTGATCTATGTCACCACATCCTTTAGAAAAATGAGCAACCTTTACATCTCAAAATCCTTTTGCTACTAGTATAGGAAATGAAGAATCTTTCTAAAATGCTATTTTCTGTTCAAAACAGTTGCCAAATGAAGCAAAAATCAGCCTGAATGTTCTGGGTAGTCGCATCCTAGAGTTTTTGTTGCATGAATGTTCTGCTTTACTGAAAATACTGCATATTTTCCTGAGACAGCATACAGCACATTTCTCAATACTGTCATAAAATTGTGTATTTTTTCAAACTCTCATGCCTCTTGAAATACCATAGGAAAACTTAGGGTTACAGTCACTCTGCCTGTTGAATACACACTTAGTCACATCAGCTCTAACAAGACAATACTGGTGGCAGAGAGAGAAAGAGCTGGAAAGGAACTGTTTGCATTTCTTTGATCCTATACCTGTTCATTACTTCTCAAAATTGTTTAAAGAATCTAGTCTTGGATCCCTATATTGACCAAACCCACCACAACCTCCTTCTCTCTCAGGCCTGTATCTCCTGTGTTGGCCCAGAACTGCAGCAAGCGTCCGCTCTGCCTCTGCCACCAGCACAACTCAAAGCCTCAGTGCTGGTTTTCCCGAAAAGGAGCAAGCATCGAACTGTCTTTCTCTTGACCCAGTTTTTCTTTCTCCCCAGTCCAGTAAATGTGAACATGCTTCAGTATGAAGACAGACAGAGGAAGACTCTCAGGATGTGGCTGTCTGTTGCAATATCTTGAAGGCGAGCCAGCACGACTGCATCATTGCACAAAGTAGTAAACAAAGCCAACCAGATTATGGAATTGAGATAACCCATGTGTCCAGTGTCGTCTCTTGAGCTGGGGAGAGTCACCACGCAGTAGGGATGTTTGTCATTCTTCTTTCTTTTTTCTTTACTTTTTGTTTCCTATATGCTTTGGGGGAAAAAAAAGGGGAAAAGAAAACTCATAGAGAAAAGGGGAAGACGAAAATATGAGAAAATACGAAAATATGACAAAATATTAAAATATAGAGAGGAAGGAAAGCAGCAATAACTGATAAGCAGCCCTTTCGGCTTTGGGCTATGGAAGGATTTAATGAAGCTCTGAATCTACTTTATAAAACCTATTCCCCTGCAGCGTCGCGAGCTGGCGTGCTAGCCTGGCTTCAGAGAGCAAAAGATGTGCCGGCTGCACTCCGTGCATTGCCACCGAGGGGCCTCTGGGCAGTCTATGTGTCCCATCAGCTCTGTCCCAACAGCTCTATGCACAGTGGAATCCCATTGTGTATCTTCCAGAGGCGCCTCTAAATCCCCAGAGGCAGGAGCCGATTTTGGACGGCGTGCAAGAGCGCTTGAACTGGCTGATAGAGCCTGCTGCTTTGTTGTGAGAGGTTAAGGAATCTAAGCAAACAGTCAACTTCTTGAGATTTAGGAAACAGTCTGGTATTTAGGCTAGAGTAAAACCAAATGTTCCCTGCAAGAGCAGATGAGGATGCTGTGTTTCACTTCCTGGAATTTAGGGCTGGCAAAGATAGAATCCTTTTAATTCATATCATATCAAGGTCTTCTGCACATTCCTTCTGAATGGAAGATGCTGGAAGTGGAAAGTTGGCTCTGTTTTTTACGTATTTCCAAAACAAAGTCCTTTTGGTGGTATTGAATGAGTGAAACAAAAAACACTAGAAAATTTTCTCAGAACCCCACCTTTGGGACACTGATTTTTCCAAAAGACATTTAACAGACACCTGTAGATACAGCCTGTTACATATAATGTTGTCCTTACAGATTTTCTGTTTTGCCACTTCCCAAAGTGAAAAACAACATGGATGATCAGTGTAATTTCAAAGAAAACAGGCTCATCCTCTTGGTCTGGTTCTTTGCTCACTGTAACTTTGTGGATTTCAACAGTTATCCCTCACACCAGTGGAATCAATGCATCCTTGAGGTGAGTGGTCTTTTTTTTTTTTCCTATACAACTAGCACTAAACACAAGAGGATCCATTTCATTTACTTGGTCAAATAGAGTCTCCTGGACTGTAACTCTGACAGATATTTCATGTGTGGCATACAAAGGCTCAAAGTTTTCCAAGCTAATATGAACAGAAATGGTAAGTCTAAACTTGCACATTTGTAGCCTTGTAGCTGCTTTAGTGAATTGCTAAGTGCATAATTAACTTAAATCCCAGCAAGGGGACACAAGCTCTGCTTATGCTTTCTCCACAGGCTTAGCGGTTCCTTCTACCCTGAATTTTCCTGCCCCAAACAAACTCATATTCCTGATGTGGACCTTAACACAATGCCTGCTCTAATCATCAGCAAAAACACTCTCCATCCAAATGGAAAATTTAAGGACTAGTATCAATGTATTTCAATAAGCCTGGAGAGCTGTCACCACCATTGTAAAGACCAGATGGATGCAAGCTCTGCCTGTACCCCCTGCGTGCAGCATTTCTTGCACTGTGGTCCAGTTTGGGTTCCAGGTTTCAACACCATCCCTGGAATCAGGAAACCATAGACTATGCCCAGATCTTTCCCAACAGAGCTCAGCTTTGGAGATGCCTGGCTGGCCACAGGACACCTCTGGCATCAGGGACACTCCACTAGGTTTTGAGAGTGGGCAATGCTTCAGGTGGTAAAGAGCACAAGAGTGAGGGAGGGTGGATTTTTGCCATTTTACCGTTAGTGTTCTCACTTCACTTAACCACTCAGAAGAAACTCAGTCCTTCTTCCTGCAAATGAAGTGAAACAGTGAGTTGCAGCCTACTGTGGAGGGATTACACATGTGTAACACCACCCAAATTTACTCTGTCTCAGCTCTGTTAACCTGAGGAATGAAACAAAGCATAGATATAAAATTGCTTCTTGGATATTTTAGAGATTCTCTACAATCCCTCTTCCTTCCTCCCTCTTTCCTGGGGTCCCCAGAGCTGAACCCTCCTCATACTCCAGGACTGGAGCCACAGTGATGACCTTTTCTAGGCTCCAGAGCCACAAAGAGATGCTGAGTGAAGAGTGATCTCATGAGCACCCCATGGTCCATGTGGTTGGTGTTTGCACACCTTCCATCTGCATTCTGCCTCAAGGACTGCCAGGTTGCTGCCAGGATATGCCAGCAAGGATGTCCTTGACTGTGTTACTGTCCTACCCCTCTGGCCACACTTGCAGGCTTGTTGTGTGATGGGACTGGTCCTCAGGCCTCCCCAGCAAATGGTAAAGATCCAATACACTGGGTCAGTCACTACGCTGTCATATTGAAGTGTCACATTCAAGCTCTGACAAGTGGATAACATCAGATTTCTCAGTGCTGACTCCTTACTGAAGAAAGCTACAGCACCAGGATGTTTTGGATTCACCACCTGCTCTCAGAATCTGAACAGGGTCAAAACCAGCCACTCCTGGCATGTTTTAACCTCTGCAAAGATCTGAAAGCTTTTCTCTGTGAAGGATACCTCACTACAGCCTACTTTGGGCTTGACATTTGTGGTGTCTTTGTTCTGCTGCAATTCCTGGAGATGCTGCAGGAGTTGCAGAGCCAGGAAAGCTGTGGAGCTGAGTGGAGGGAGCCTGTGCTGCCTGTGCTTACAGTCGCTGCTTGTTTTATTTTTGCTTCTGAGTGGGAAGCCAGCAGTTGGTTTTAATCCCAATTTGAATGTGTCTCTCTCTGAGTCTGGCTCTCCTCTTGTGTAACATTACGATGCTGAGATATTCTGGGACACTTTTACTAACCATGGCAGAGATTCATTTCTGGAGACTGGAGTGAGGTGTTTTTCAGTGCAGGGCCACATGTTTGAGTGATTCCAGCTGGGAAACCCACTCTCTCCGGTGGTCTGACGGAGCTCAGGTTTACTGACCTTCATAAAACTGTGTCACTGACTGTAGTAAGAAACTCCTTCCTGCCACACACATCCCCCTTTGCACTGCGTACCCCAGTGACCTATGACTTCACACTTGCTTCTCCTGGGCTTTGGAAGGCAGAGCAGTTTAGAGGCAACGATGGCACTGAGGAGAAAGAAGGAGCCAAAGCTAGCTGTAAATGACAGAAGGCTTTAGCAGACTCTATGAGACATTCATCATGGTTTTTCTGAAAGGAAATTTGTTACACCCTTAACTCCAAATAATCCCTGTTGCTGAAATGGGATGCAAACATCCTTTGCTGTGATCCTGCTTCTCTCCTGCTCTTCAAAATAATTGAGGGGTGATACTTACACAAGGTGACTGCCTGTGCTAACTCCTCTTGTTCCCCTTATCTCCATTCAGATGCTAATGATGGTTTAAACCAATATTTGTGATTTAAAGACCTAAAGCAAAGCTAGGGAGAAGGTCTGTAGACAGTACAGGAGCTAGCTATTTTTATCTCTGCTTCTCTCCTAAGTCAATATTGGGATAGGCAGCAACGAAAAAAGCCAACATACGGAGAAGGAATTTGAAGCCGGGAGAGCTTCAGAAGCCGTTAGAACAAGCAACCCCACAGGGCAAAGGGCAGCAGAGAGGCACTGTCAGGTGCTAAGTGGGTTGAGGGACCATTTGTCTCTCAGAAAAAACACACCCCACAATGAAACACTCAGCTCTTCAGGTATTTACAATGGCTTCTGTCCACTCAAACTGTCTAACTACCTATATATTTTAACCTCTTGTAAGTAGAACTGTGCGCCTCTGAATTCCCTGTTAATGGTAGAGGCTATGGTTATACTTCCAAGTGCTGTTTTGATCAGCCCCCAGCTGTACAGCTGCTGATGGTTCTAGAGCAAAGCATTTCCTCACACCCTTCATCTCGTCAAGTTGACTAAATCCTACTGTGTTTTGGAAACGGACAATCAGAGCAGGCTTCATAGGTTTGTTCAGACCACCAGAGACTCTGCTTACAGCTTTCTTAACAAGAGCTTCACAACAAAGTTTCACAGAGGCATGGATTTAAATAATGGCTTTTTCTTATTGTAGTATGAAGCCCACTGGGAGAAAAATAACTGAGAAGAGAAAATATAAGTTCAGTGATGGATAGGAATTTCAAGAATTTATTTGGATTTACTTTGGCTCTACAAATGTTTTCTCCCATCATAGAGAAAAGGAGAGAGGAAATTCTGTATTCTCTTGGCAGTGAGGAGAGCACGTTTCTATTCCCTTTGACCATGAAAATAGAAAATAGGGATGAAGTGGCCTGTTCCTAGTCTATTCCTTCTTTGCAATGTCCTTGACTTACGGACAAAGAGAGACAGCAAAGAATGCTGTTCAGATTTGGGCATGTTTTGTATCCTTACTGCTATTCCCTCATCACTTCGCCTGCTAACACGGGACAAAGGAAGCAAAATATGGATGGGAATAGGGGCCAGGAATGTGAGGGATTACCCACAATTCCCCCTGTCTGAAAGAAACCTCAAATGCGTAAGATCAGAATGGGCAACATCTTCCCAGTTCTTGCCAAACAGGTCCTTTCAGAGCTGCATTCTGTGCTCTCCCACGTTTGCTTCCTGCATCTCTCCAAGGTACCTGCCCAAGGTGTAGGAAAAGAGTGAGTAAGCTCATTGCAGCAGGAGGTTGGAGCATAATGTGTGTCTCACTCCTCCCCAACTCTACAAACCTGCTCAACAAGCAGCTTTAAAGATTGCTCTGTGAAAGAGTCAGCTTCACTATGACGTCTTTGTTCGCTGATTCAGCAAGGAATCCTCTAGCAAAATGAAGGTGGTGCTTCTGAAATATCAAACAAGATTTGTCACACTCTACATCCCAGCCCCACTTAAAATGGAGTAAAACACATTTTCCAAGTCTATATTCTTCATAAAACACAAGAATCAGACAGCTGATATTTTTTTTCCTTTCCTACACACCCTAAAATAAGTTGTGATTAACCTGTGGTGAAAGCCTGGGGCCACTCAAGAGAATGGCCAACATCCTTGTGATTTTGTCAAGTCTGAGTACCAGATCTGGAAAATACTGTCCAGCATCTTTTTGCCAATTGCAATGAAATTGTAGTGAAGTAGTTTCTATCAGAGACATGGGCTTAACAAATGAAGTAATATCAGACAGAGAAAATATTAAAGGACATCTTGTTGTCTGATTCATGGGAGCTAGAAAAATAACTAGTAATTTATGGATCTTCACGTTTTCAGAGTTAGTTAAGGAACTTCTTTTAGAGTCTGCATCCCAGTGGTACTAAGCAACTGCCTTCTGGAAATTGTTCTTTTTCAGTGCATTGAGTTCAGCAGTCAGATACCAAGGTTTGTGCTGTGGAAAAAAAATGTTGACAAGTAAGGTATAAATTCAGATGCATTGCAATGCCTGTGTTGTGGCTAGAACAGTGACATTCATGACTTAACCAGCAAGAGGAAGCTTGCTATTGCCACAGCAGCAATTATATAATATTAATGGATTTTTGTTTGTTTGTTTGTTATTTGGACATTCTTCTGCAAAATGGTAAGTTTCTGCACGTACCATATTTTAAACACAGTTGGTGGTGAAGGGTTAACTTGGTTAGTGGAACCAAAGTGAAAGTTTTAAAATACTGCTGCCATGGAGAACAAATGCCTTCAAAGCGTCTATAGCATATGTTATTTAAAAGAGCACTGAAACAATGTTCTGGTTTGAATTATTTTTCTTCACAGCACTTCTCTAACTTTATTGCCAAAGAAAAGACTTCCAGAGCCAATTTTTAATCTTAATTATACCAGATTCAATCTGGAATATTTCCCTTGAAGTTAGAGTTACACCAGATTTACACAGAGCAGAATCTGGCCCAGTCTCCACATTGGGCTCTTTATCAAAAGAAAATGTAGGTTAAAAAGCAGAGTATCTGACTAAAACAGCCAGCAGCCCAGGAATCAAAACCCACCTATATTCTCCCTTATCCTCTGTTCTTGAGTCACACCAGAGCTTTCCTTTCTGAGCTATGTCTGGGCTGTAGTGTCACATTCATGGCTGCAAGGAAGGGACTTAAACATGTATTTTCCTCTCATCTCACTTCTTCATTTCTCCCTCTGCAACCACCTTGCTCAAGGGAAGTGAAGTAATGGAGTACACTAAAGGATTGTCAACAACAGACAGACAAATAAACATGTAACTGAAGCACAAAGTGCTCCCCGCAGAATTAGATGAGGTACAGACTGAAACTTGGTGACCTCATAAAAAAGGAAAAGTCCGAATAATCTTTTCTGGAAGCGTCAGAAAAGAGAGGAACAGTTTCCCCTGACTTTTAAGTGTGTCAGTCCCTCCCATCTCCCAACTATAGAAAGAAAACTGAATGCATAGCCTTCAGTCACTGGCCTTCTTGGAATAGCTCTAGGTACGATTGGCATCTGCTTGATATCTTCCATCATAAATTAGGGTTCTAGAACTAATCTCAATCTCGTGTTTAAGTACTGGAAACACACAGCATTGCAAGTAGAAGGAATGTGTTGTTTGCAGGTTCCACCAATGCACTTCCAGAAAAATCTTGGTGAATTAAAGTCAAACGAATTACTGAATTCAATGACTGAGAGGAATTATTAAATTTGTTTCCAGGTCTGGAGCTTTTTGCTGACTGTGTCAATATGGGTGCTTATTCCTGCAATTCCTAATGGTGGATAAGGGGTTGACCTGTTTTTTAAAGTATCAGTTAAAATTTATAACTTCCACTGTCTACACACAACCCTCAATTCTGCAAGCTTTTAGTAGGGCATTGGTGGCTTTCCCTCCTCTTCGTCCTCGGGATGGGGAGAAACCCACGCTCAGAATTTCTCCATGTCACAGAAACAGAGGGATAGCATCTTATTTGTGATGGTATTTTCAGCACGAAAAATGCAGGGAGAAGAGGGACCCTTTTAGAAAGCTAATTACAGCTCAGCTGTAGCTCTAGTTATTCTAGAGCAGATCACCCCAAAGGCATGTATGGTTAATCACTAAGCATCAAAAGAAAACCTTGTTGTGGGATGAAGCAGAGAAATGACATTCCATGTCTGCAGCACAGGGAATTCAGGGTTGTCAGTAAACACGTACGTTTGGTCTGTCCTGAGTTTGGCACTTTGTGATGCTCAGCCTGCCTTGGCTCTTCTATGCCTGTGGGACGTATGTATGGTGAACGTTGCGGGGATTAGCACTGATACACACCAGGGCTGGCCCACACCCATCGTGTCAAGGATGATCGTGACCACTATGTCCAGGTTGGACTCCACACCAGCTGCTCGCCCGTGCAGAACTCAGGGCTGGGTCTCCCAGCACAGCGGCTGGAGGGGGCAAAGCTCGTACTAAGAGTAAATAGAGGCAGAAATAAAGCAGCCTGGTCTGGCTGTGTTTTTTCCCTGCTGTAATCTATTAATTGCTGCAGCCTGAAAGAACAAAGGCAGAGATAATTGTCTCGGGAGTTATGAACCGAAATCAAACCTGGCCTGAATCAGCAGAGGACGTCCTTTAATTTCAGAGAGAAAAACCTTATTTGTTGCGCAGGAGAAATCTCTCTCTTCGCTTTACTTACGGCATGCCACATCCCCCCAGCTGCTGAGCTCGGCCGACGGCAGCCCGGGGCTGGGTAGGGCTGGACCTGGTCAGGGATGAAGCCCTCAGATTCTCGGAGATGTGAGGACGGCCCCGTTTCACCACCCTCTTCAAACATGG
>NW_009706405.1:0-1530 GCF_000703405.1 Apaloderma vittatum | reverse complement strand
GTGCTTAGGTGAATCTTGTCTTTTACAATCCTTTGATTTTCCTCGTTAATCACATATGGAGGAGAAATGGTAGGAAAGAATAAATGTGTAAAAGCTTGTGGAAACCATTAAAAAAGTAAAGACAGTTACAGTTACAGATCTTTGAATTTTTCTAGTTAGGAGTAAAAGGCTGCATTGCTACAAAGTTTGTATCTGCTGATCCGTTAAATGTTGGCTATAAAAAACTAAAACCAGCTTCCTGGGGAAATTGTACCATCTAAGCAAATGCAAGATGCAGGGTCTTGGGCTAGCGTTTAGTCTTCTATATGGGGAAGCTGGCCTCAGCTGAATTTTGAATACTGTTTTTATTATCAGTTATCTGTCCCAAAAATGCCATTGAACTTATTTTAATAGAAGGGTAAAGATAGAGGAGATAGGATCATAGAATCTTTTTGGTTAGGAAAGACCTTCAAGTCCAACCATTATCAAACTCTGTCAGGTCCACTTCTAAAGCATGTCGCAGAGCACCATATCATGATGGCTTTTCAACACATCCAGGGATGGCAATTTAACCACTTCCATGGGCAGCCTGTTCCAGTCTTTGATAACCGTTTTAGTGTAGAAGTTTTTCCCAATATCCAGTGTAAACCTCCCCTGGCACAACTAGAGGCCATTTCCTCTGGTCTTGTTGCTTGTTACCTGGGAGAACAGACCAACCCCTGCCTCGCTACAACCTCCTGTCAGGTGGTTGTAGAGAGTGATAAAATCTCCCCTCATCCTCCTTTTCTCCAGGCTAAACAGCCCCAGTTCCTTCAGCTGCTCCTTGTAAGACTTGATCTTGAGACCCTTCATGTGCCTCGTTGCCTTTCTCTGGACTCACTGTAGGGCCTCAATATCCTTCTTGTAGTGAGGGCCCCAAAACTGAACACAGGGTTTGAGGTGTGGCCTCAGCAGTGCTAAGTACAGGAGGACAGTCACTTCCCTACTCCTGCTGGACACACTATTCCTGACACAGGCCAGGATGCTGTCGGCCTTTTTGGCCAGCCAGGCACACTGCTGGCTCATGTTCAGCTGGCTGTCGACCAGTAATTATTTGTTAGATGTTATAGTTTGTGATTTTTTTATTAGATGTAATATTTTTTAGGAGACAAATGCTGTCATCGTGATAGAAAACAACAGATTGTTTAATATGTGTATGTTGCCTGGTTTTTTTGCTTTATGCCTTTTTTATCTGTTGGTCTCTTTGTGGATTTCCTTGTAATATAAGTGATGGGGCTCTGAGCAGCCTGATCTAGTGGGAGATGTCCCTGCCCGTGGCCAGGGGTTGGAACTAGATGATCTTTAAAGTCCCTTCCAACCCTGACGGTTCTATGATTTTAACTAGACAGGCTTTAAATATGTCAGGGCTATTATCTTGTGTGACGCCTTTCTCATTTGTTTGTGCTTTAATAAAAATTCATGCATTATCTTTATACGGAAGCAATTATTGCAACGCTGAAGTGCATACATTTTTTAGTTGTTTCATGCAGCTCAGTAGGCAAAGAGGAGGCT
>NW_009706404.1:0-18655 GCF_000703405.1 Apaloderma vittatum | reverse complement strand
TCTGATTTGCCTATGGTGATGTGGGGATGACGGGAGACTGCCTGAGGTGCAAGTTGGTAAAGAACTTCTGTCTTCTTCAAGCTGACTTCCAGCCCAAAAAGCTCAGCAGCCTCTGCAAAGCAGGATGTTAAGCACTGCAGAGCTGCTTCTGTGTGAGCAATGAGGGCGGCATCGTCAGCAAAAAGCAGCTCCTGGACAAGGTGATTTAGGGTCTCAGTGTGGGCCTTCAGTTGCCTTAGGTTGAACAGGTTACCATCGGTACGATAGCGGATGTAAATGCCGTTATCTTCATCGAGGTCTGCCCTGGCCCTTTGGAGCATCCGCTGAGGAAGATTGTGAATAGAGTTGGTGCGAGAACGCAACCTTGTTTCACACCCTTGGTTATTGAGAAGGGCTCAGAGAGTGCATCGCCATCTCTGACTTGGCCGCGCTGATCCTCGTGCAACAGGATAATCTTTTGAGGATCTTGGACTAATTTGCAAATAAAGCCTGTATCTATAATCATTGCCAAGAGTCTGTCTGCCAAGCAAAAAGAGCACATACTGTGATTAGGAAACACTGGTGTTGCTTATCTCCGTCCTGCCTGTTGCTCTTCCATTATTGTGCCTGTCTTCTCACACAGACCAGACTTTCCCCTAGCACAAGAAATGAGGTTGGTAAATGATCCTCATGCTAGAGAAAGAGTCCCATGCAAAAAATTACATTCTTCAGTTTATCTTTCATTCCTAACACAGAGTTTTCACATATGAAGCAGAGGATTGGAGAGAATAAGACTCATTTCTTGTTTGAATTCTGAGGTGACTGAATTATAGTGCACTTGAACATGGACCAGAGGAGGCAAAAGTTACAGTGATTACCAGATGAAAATTTCAGTGAGAAGTAAGACGCTGGAGGAGAAGACTGGAAAGGATTTTATCTTTGTCTCTGTGTGTGTATGACTGCATGGGAAATAGATAATATGAGAAGGCAAACTGTTTACACAATAACACATGTATTGCATGAATACATACATGTACACACACACACACACACACACAGATTGCTATCCACATGCCTCCAAGCCCCTCGCTTTTGGTGTCTGCATAAACATCTTGAGTCAGACTATGCCCCTCGCTGACAAAAAAAGAGTAGCACAGCACTGACTTTCCCTTTGGTGGGACCAGTAGTTTCATGATCGAGGGTAAGGCCATGGATTTAGCTTAACTGTTCAAGCTACGATTTACCCATTTGTGTTCACCAGCTACAACGAACAAGCAGGTTCCAGACACAAACGGTCATGACTTCCAGCAGATGCATCACTCCTCATGTGCCTGGAGACTTCAGGGCTTCCACACCGCACATCCCTCCCCACCGCCAAATAACCTGCACGCTATCGCCAGGCCCAGGCGTTGGCTCCATTGCATTTCCTTCCATTTCCCCTGGCAGAGGCCTTCACCCTCTCTCTTCCACAGCATATCCTGGTGCACTACTTACCTAACCCTTCGCTTTGCCTTCTGTGCCCTGTATCTTCTTTGCTTCCTCGTTTTCCTGCAATAAATACATCTGGCTTCCTCCTTAATGGCAACATCAACCAGGTGTGATCAGGGACGCTAAAGCAACAGGCAGCACTCATGTCACACAGATACTGGATGAGACCGCCTGGGGACAGTATGAGGAGGTCAGCTAAAGCTGTCAAGTACTGGACTTACACTGCAAACAACACCAGGTACAAAAAAAATCTAACTTCTGGTGGATATGCAACTGTGGCACTTGGTAAAGGTTGAATGGTCTCAAGACAGAACATTTCTGGTTTGTCTGCAGAAAAAAACCCACATCTGAACATTTTATCATGACCATTTTTCTTAGGATCTCTCTGTGTATGTATGTATATATAGAGCTATCCACCTATCATTTTAAGAAAGAAAAAATATTGTTGCTTATTGCAGTTCGTTAAGTATATTCTGTGATTGTATTTTGAGGAGCACAGCTAACCATGTCCTTTCCCCCAAAACAAGAAGGACACCTTCCACATGTATATGCAATAAAACTGTATTTTTGTGTGGTTTTCACTTTTTTTAATACAGATATTTGTACACTTTCTTACAAAACTGCAGGTAACTACAACTTTTCTTAAATCATTTTTGGTCGGCAAGTACTGTAAAATCTTTGTGTGCAATTATCATGTATTTACAGGGCCTCATGTTAGTGATTTTCAATGATTATTACAATAATGTCACACACTCTCAATGTAGACATGGCTTAAGATAAATATATTAGTAAATAAATATTCTGAGAACATATTTCCATAAATGAAATGTGCTGCTATACATATACAGAATATATACAAGATGTTTTCTAGCTTTTAAAACATTTTACAAAATGGTAATGAAGGAGAAAGAGCCCTTTGACCATTATTACAAATCTTTACAGCAAATTTTATACAAAACAATTTAAGTGCTATAAGATAATTTTAATTAAAAAACATTTTAAATAGTGCCTCATGAGCCAAACACAATGACAACTGTTCAGGTAAATAGTAGAAAGGCGTTCTGTCAGGAAAACCACCCATCATGGCCAGCTAGCCTGTAAGTCTGTACAGACGTGCAGGTAGCAGGCAATTAACTAAATGTTGGCCATAAAACCGAACACAGAAACCAGGTCTAGGGTTCCTCTGTGGTAAGGCCTGCAAAGACTGTTGTACTGGCAGAGATTTCCACAACATATGGAATGCCACGAACCAGAACACTCAAATTTCTTCTTTATAACCACATTTTATCACAACATGCTGTGTAGTCATAAGAGTACAATGCATCTTAGGTGGCCTTAGCTGCCTCACAAAACACCAAGCAGAGTAACCAAGGTAGTACACCACAGCTTCTACAATGCGCTTATTTTGAGGGAAGGAGCAAGTTAAGACTTAAAAAACCAAACGAACAAAAAAACCCCTCAACCTTTAGAGTTTATTCTCTCAACATGTATCAGTCATTCAGGGAATGAGTCTTCAATAAGCTTTATACACAGGAAATGTGTTTATTGGACTTTTTCTTTTAATCTTATACCCAGATATTGTCTTGTATTAATTCTCTGAACAGTTGGATCTAGGTGTTTTTGCATTTAAAAATATTTAATTTGAACTCCTTTAAATAGAATTATTTCTTCCTAACATTGATACAGAAAGTGAAAATAAACAGATTCATGTACTTGTTATTTCTTAGATGTTTGCTTCTTTTAAAATATTTCATTTGGGGCTATAAAGCAAACAAGTTAACTTTGCTGGTTCTCACAAGTAGCCAGTGCTGTCAAAGACAGGACTTTGGCAGAAAATGTAACATGAAGTGTATATCTCTTTTTCACGTCTTTTAAGTGTCTTCCAAAGTATACTTCAGACAACTCTTTTCAGAAGATTGGCACTGTGGGCATTAAATAATTAGTTTCCCTTTAGGAGAGTTCCTGGTGTGAATACACCAGACAGGATGACACTGTGTCCTCAGGCACATGCAGCATGACAGGCAATTTAAACCATGCTATGGTAGCCTCTTACTCAGAAGCCGCTGTTTCCACAGGAAACAATTGCAATCAGAAGTGACGACATATATTATCTCACGATAACAAACATCCCCACTAGTACAAGAACAGGAACACAAGTATGTGCCCAGGCTAATGGGGTACAGAGAACACTGTACACATGATAAAGCACAGCTGTCTGGGCCCAAGAAACCTTTAAAACAGATCAATCTATGGAAGCTACATCAACCACAGCAAAGAAGAAAACGACTAAACCAGGTCCCTCACTTTCTCATCTGCACAAAAGGTGACAAGCACCGCTTCCCTTAGGCATGCTTGCAGTCTATAAGGAAACCGGGCACCTTCCGACCTGTTTCCAAAATGAGCCAGCCAAGCCGCGAGCACCTTGCAAACTGTCCTCCTGCATATGCCAGTGTTCTTCACAGCCATAACAGCAGCTTCAGGTGCCTGAAAAACTTCCTATGAAAGGCAAGGTTCATTGCCTACAAATGCATTACCCTTTCTAACCACTTTGTTCTAGCATCTGTTTGAGGGAGGGATCCCCAGCACTCTTCACCCGTCAGGAGATACAATGAGGTCCATGGTTTAGAAGGAAGCGAGAATGAAAACGTTCTGAGCTACTGGTTTCCCTACCCCCGCTCTGTTAAAAGTCATCATAATGGCAGGAGACCCTAGTCAAATCATCAGAGCAGCATGAAAGGTGGAGAAGGGGAGAGGAAAAAGGAGACAATCCAATCCTTCACCTCCCAAAAAATCACTCGTATAATCTGATGGCTACCAGGATTTGCGACTAGGATTCATCAGTATCTGGGCATCCGTTCAGCAGCTGTATCCCTCTGGACTACTATATTTCAAGGTGCTATCTGGTTTCTAAGGCAGGTGTAGCCCTGAGCTTATCGACAGCTGGACTCCTTTAAGTAGGAGATAACAGCATCTACACATAGCCTGGCTTATTTAGCACACCGTGTTACCTCTCAGCAAGAGCTGACACGGTCACTTCTAGAAAAAGAAAATATAAATAACACTTTGTCATTAACATACAAATGGCACTAGAGCTCAGAAATGCTCCACACCATGTCCCACATGGGCTTTGCACACAAATGAAGGCCTGAAGGCTTCAGGCAAGAAGGACAAAGGATACAATCAAGCTGATGTGGACACAAAGGAAGAGGAAGTGGGGGAGGGACTTCTCCATATTACCGCTTTTGTGTGTTTGTCAAAGCTTTAAAAAAATAAGTCCATGAGAATTTGGAGTCTCTGAAAAGCTCTGCTTCTCCATCCAGGATCATCTGTACAGGTCTAGTCACCGATTTGGCTTCTCTCCAAGGGATGAGATCCAGCACCTGAAGGATAAAGAAAACTAAGGAGCATTGTATCCTGAATATTGCATCAAGTTTTGGAGTTCCCTGAAGAAGATACTGACTGACTGGAGCAAGTTCAGCAGAGAAGCAAGATGCTCAGAGGGCTGGAGCACTCAACCCTGTGAGAAGAGGCTGAGGCACTGGGGCTTGCTCAGCCTGCAGAAGAGAAGGCTTTGGGGGCCTCTCTTAGCAGCTTTGCGACACCCAAGTGGAGGTTGTCACAACAGTGGAGCCAGGGTCTTCACAGTGATGCATTGTGGACGAGAGGTAAAGAGCTTAAGCTGAAATATGAGATGTTCAGACCAGATACAAGGAAAATCTTTTCACCGTGACGGCAGCTGAGTGCGGGAACGAGGTCCCTGAGAGGGAGTGCACTCTGCGTCCCTGGAGGTTGTCATGGCCTGACAGGATAAACTTGGTCTAATCTGACAAACAGAGTAACTTGGTCTGATCTCAGAGCTGGCCCTGCTTTGAGCAGGAGGTTGGACTAGATGACAGCCTGAGGGCCCTTCCAGCCTAGCTTACCCTGTGATTCCATGAACGCCCTTAAAAACAGGCCTGGCAAGGCAGGTAAGGAACATCCCCTTCACTATGCAAGTGGCTCTTTTTCCCCTTGTGTATGTCCACAGCAGAGACTTCCCCACATATACTGCTACAGCAGTTTCAAGCTTTTCACTCATTTTTTTTATCCTTCAACGTGTCTGTCCCCTCCTAGAACTGTGGTCTTGCTTACGTAGGCAGCTCACCACAGCACAGGATTCCTGGCTATGGAGTTCTAATGGGGATCTGGTACTATCAGTCACTTTTTCCCCTCCCCACAAAGGATGAGTATGAAAGCTTTTACAGGGTTAGATAGTACATTACCATCTTTAGTCTTCTAGCTATCACCAAAGGAGCACAGGTAAAAAGAGAACACTTCTGGGTGAAGAATTAGTCAATAAGTTGCTTTTATGCAAAGGACGGTAGTAATCTTTATGACTGCAGGTACCTGGGAAGCTGGCAGCATTTCATGTGCTAGGACAGAAAGGCATCAAGTAATAAAAAAAAAGCACACGTATTACCTGTGGCCTTCGTGGTTGTCATCAGCTTCTGGCAGTTCAGAGTGGGACTGGGAAAGAGCATTCCGGCTTCCTCCTCCTGAGAGTAGTTCTGCTGCAGGAATGATGTTGCCTCGTAGCACACCTCCCTCTCGTCCTGTACCTCTCCTATACCTTGGCAGTGCAGGTAAGCATCTAGCTCAGGTGTTCCATCCCAGGAGCTACAGCCTCCCGCGTGGGTCCCTTTGCACTCTGTAGGTAGGATCAGCTCACAGTCTCTGTCTTCAGGAATTATGGGAATGCGTTGACCCAGGTCACATACACCCTTACAGCAGCTTGGCAGGGTGTCATCAGGAAGTGTGTACTGCACGTTCACTGCATAGTCTTCTGTATAGCAGCCACCACCTCCACTGCCACTGTTGCTACTACAGGCTACCTGCTTCTCTTCATAGAAGCAACAGGGCAACCCCTCGTATTTCACCCCATCTGTCCTATGCAAGTGGTCTGAGTTAATACTGTACAAGCCTGGGGTGTTCCCTGACTGTGGTTCTACTGCCGGGCCACACGTCCCCCACAGCGGAGAGCTAAGGAAGAGTGCGCTACAGTCAGCTGTCCCACTGCTGGGCTCCAGGGCAGAATGCTGGAGTTCAAAGCAGCATGCACATGCTTGCTCCATAAGCGGCCCTGCTATCTCTGGATTCTTCCAGTTCCTTTTAACATCCAAGGCAGCACCAGGAGTGGCCTCATGTCCTCCCTCTGAGGTAGTGCCATTTGGATCCCTGTGCTCTAGTGAGGAATTACTGCTATAGTTCATATCCATGCTGCAATTAGACAGTTGGTCCCCTGAGGAAGAGGCTGGCATAGGTCGGCAGTCAGCACCCACCAGATTGTGACCGTGAGCTGGGAGCTCGTCCTGGTGAGGGCCCTCCAGGAGAACAATTGCACCCCTGTTTGCACCACCAACCTCACCCACTCGGCAAGGGCTCTTACTGCGGTAAACATACGGGTCATAGTCACTGCTCAGAGAGCTGCGGAAGGTAGAGCAGCTCCCATAAACCCCCTGGTTGCTGACCTCCGTGCAGTCAACCATGGAATCGCTAGAGGAGCAGTGGCACTGACCAGAACTGCTGCTGCTGCTGTCACTCCCGGGGCAGTCAGCCAAGTATCCACTGCACACTGAACGATGACCATGATAGCAGCTGAAGCTGGAGGTACTGCCACTCTCCAAGCGGGATGAGGGCACTACATGTACCACAGGAGGGAAAAGCATGCTGCTACCAGGCTGAAAGGCACGAGAAGGGCCCTTTGAGGAAATGTCAGCTGGAAGCTGTACATCTTGCTCAGGGTAACTAAGGCCTTGGAAGTAGTAGTGCTGATACATGGTCTCATATTGGGAAAAGCACGTTGCTTTGGAAAAGTTGCGCCCACCAAACTTGGGTCTTCGGAAGTTGTGAGCTGGAGAGTAAGCTCGGTGTTCCAAGCTACAGTGATGTGTGCTTAAAGCATGGTCCAAATGAACAGGTTGATAACTGCGGATATAGGCTGGGGACGGGGCTTGGTAGAGGCTCTGCTCGCCATGCCGCTCAACTGTAAGTACTGTGATCGGGTTTCCACGAGGGTCCATGCTTGTTCGAGTGGGATATGCTGTTATCTGGTTTGCTCTGTGCACTCGGCCTGGGTAGTGGACAGGCAGAATTACCCTCTGCTGCCGGCTGCGTGCTGGGTTGATGGATTCCAGACACATTGGACCTGCATTTCCCTTCTTCTGTTCTGAATGGGAGAAATAAGAGTAGAGAAGTAGGAGGGAATAAAGAGGAATATATTTTATACAAGAAAGAAAGATATTTCTCTCTGAATTTCCTTACATTATGCACACAACAGAGGGCATGTTTTTTTTCTTTTTTAAAAAAGCACCTCCTTTTCATACAGAAAGAAAAATTATGAAACAAATAAGATAAGTCAAGAGTATCTGCCTGGAAGCCTTTGAAACACAATTGTATTTGCTTAAAAAGGAAAAGGAGTGAAGTGATTTCAAACACTTCTCTCATATATGCAAAAACTTCTGCTTGCACAGTACTCCTTATACGGCAGGTTAAGGGCAAGGCTGGCATTCATTACTCAGAATTTCACTTTAGACATTATTTCACATAAGTGTGTACTAAGAGAAAGCTTTTTCAAGACAGGGGAAATGGAAGGGGCAAGTAAGGGAAACCACATTCCGACACCATGGAAAAGTAAAAACCAGTACATGGTCTTTTCTCCACAATCGCCAAGAGAACACCTGCCCGTGTATTACATCTACTCGGCCTCGTTGCTTCAGAGGCTGACCCACGCTGCCCTCTGCTGGGCATCGCACCCAGACCGAGGGAAAACCAGAAAAGTGGTACTCCAGGGTGTGCAGTCATTTTCAAGGAACTTAGTCCAAACTGTCTTTCTAGGGTTGTGCTACAACAAAGACTATAAGCTCTATGGAGATTCACAAACAGGTACAATTTCTGTTTCAACTTGTAAGCTGTTACATCCAAAATGGACAACACAACAGGATATCCCTTCTGCGGCGCTTACCGATGATGTTATGGCGGCAGTGAGGACAGGTATGATGCTGCAGTAGCCAAGGATCCACACATTTTTTGTGAAATCGGTGAGTGCAGGGAATGACACGCAGTTCCTGCAAGAACAAATGAAGGAATATGAGAACGCACTCCTTCCTAATAAATGATTTTTTCAGAGCTTATTCCTAGCTTTTTCAACCTAGCTACTAAACTGATCAATTCCTGGTCTTGAAGCGATGAGAAGGAGAAAATGCCATCTGCTCCTACACAGACAAAAGCACAAAAGCTGCCACTAAAAGAATATGCTGCAGGCATGTTAGAAATCCAGGCAGATGTACTATGTCTCTTTAGGGCACTTTTTGATGTGTGTCCCTATGACCAAACATCTTGAAGGAGCCCATCAATAAAGTTTTCCTTAGTATAGTAAATGAGCTTTAAAAAAATTTTTAAAATCAATTAAGTCCATTTAATGGTGCATCTTGCCTACAACTGTTAGCAATGGAAAGCACTCAGGGAAAAGTAAAACCAGCGCAGTGTACATGATGCTCTTCCCCTTGCCCAACACTCATCCTTCAGCTATTATCCCTTTACAGGATTTCTGAGGTCCACTGGATATCTACCACTTGAAACCCACAAGAGATCTTTCTTCCAAATCCAGCTCAAATCTCCCCACGAGTTCAGATTTTGAGTTCCTGGCACTTTCATTTAATCGTACCTAATCTTGTATTGGAAAAAATGAACACCTGATTCCAGTTCTTGCTCTCCATTCAAGATTTTGTACTCCCTTCATTAGCCTCCCTAGCCCACTCAGTCATGGCACAGAAACCATTCAAAATTTTTTATCATTTTGTCACTGCCCTTTTCTGAAGCACCTTCACTTCCAACCTATCTTTCACTAAATGAGATCAGAAATACACACAGTACTCAATATAAGAGCAGGACTGAACTTACACAGCAGAGTAATTATGCTTTCTGTTCAGTCCTCTAGACTTCCCTGTCTGCTTTCTAATACTTGATTTGCCTTTTTGACTGCCACAAAGCACTAATTTGCTCTCACACAACTGTCTAAAACAGCTTCAAGATCTTGCTCTTGAACAGCAATGCTCACATCACAACCCATGTGAAGCTCTTTGCTATGAATATTACTTAATACCTACATTCATGCACGAATTTCCCATCCAATCAGTTTTGTACAGTCCTTCTGAAGTTTCGTCTACCTTCATACCTGCTACTCTGAATAATTTCCCACCAGCTAACTTCATTAATTTCTGTTTGCAGCTTGTAGCACTCAAATACTGCAGCTGGTATTTTCTATTACCTTGAAAATTATGAATCTTTTATGAATAATTTAAAAATAAAACATCCTCAAATAGATTTTTTTATGGAAGTTTAAAACTGTGATTATTGACTGTCCCTATTCTAAGGAACCTATTTTCTATTTCATTCTTTCATTGCTTCCTCTGGGTAGAACTGTGTCACAGAAGGCAAGCACTGACATTAATGCAGCAATGGTAACTGAGGAGCTAAAAACAATGGTTCCTGAACCTCTCAGCATTTCCTCATTCTCTTCCTCTGGTTTCCCAGCAGTGACATTTTAAAGGCAAGGTGCCATCAAAGCTTGAGAAGCAAAAGACAAAATACACCCCTTATGTCCAACGGAGCTTGCATGCCCCATCACCTTAGCACACAATTTGTAAAAAATAGCCGGAGACATAAATGCTGGGGCAACCCTGACTTCTTTAAGAATTCTTCCTCTGAAAAACAAACTGATGGAGATACTAACCCACAGAATGAGATCCCTCACCTCTCGCTTTGTAGCATGGGGAAAAGCCCTTGAGATTTCTTTGGGAGCAGCTGGCTACTCAATGCAATCAATCTGGCAAGAAGCACAACCTCAGTTCATAATGTACCCAACAGTCAGCCACGTACCACAGTGCTAAAATAAATCAGCTACATTCTCAGCCCATGTTTAAGAAATCATTTATCCTTTACCTCCCCATCAATGTACTTCTCCAAGCAGATGGCACAGTCAGAGGTGGAGCTGCTACTGAGTGTGTCCAGTGCTCCACAGCTACCTTCCCGGTGTCCCTTACTTTTGGACTTAAACTTCCTGGTTTCCATTTTTTCCAGTGCTTGCACTGCAAGCCTGTTCATGGAATTCTAAAATAGAAGTAAGAAAGAGAGGAAAAAAAAACAAAAGCAAAAAAAAGGCAATGTTGCTGCATGAAGGACTACAGCGTAGTAGCAGAGAAACATCACCATACCAAATTAATGCATCTTACCAAATCATGTCAAACCCAGACTAATTTACAATTTCATAAATTAAGCAGAGAGAAGACTAGCTAGAATTTAGACCAGAAGCCTCAAGAAAATGTATGCCACATGCTGTAGAGAGAACAATAAGCTACTTTGAACTGAAACAGGGTGAAGATGCTGACAATTGGGATACACTGCAACTGCTCAATTGCAAGGCAATATGTAAGACTTGCCCAGGAACTTTTTTTCAGCTGTCAATATTGACTGTAATGCCCCATTATGCTGTTATTACCATATTATTAGAAGCAATACTTAAGAGAGGGATTAAACTGAAACGTTACCGAATTAGCTGTATCATTTCCTCCTGCCCCCAAATTCAAACAATATTAGAAGGTCAGGAAGGCAGTGTGTTGTTCTCCATTTTACTGTATAATGTATCATCTCCCTTCTTAACACTGCTGTTGGCCCATAATATCTTGAGATTCCTACTCAGTATGTCCAAAGCAAGAGTCCTAATTAGCTGCAGTGTTCTGCATTCCTTTTATGTGCATATACTTGACAGTTTACAACTACAAATTTCGGAGTCCATTAACTTCCATTTGTCTTCCCTTTCGTATTTGACAGGATGAACTCGGAAATATCTCACGTAGAATTTCTTCTAACCACTTCACTTTGCAAACCTCTCCCATTATGAATCAATAAATTATTGATTGAAACTATTCCATTGAAAAGAGTTGCAAGTTATTTTCAATCCTTATATTCTCTGCACATCATGGCAGCAAGAGCTTGGACTTCCTTAGAAGTATGCAAGTGCTACTGATAATCAACTCTGAACAACCAGAAATGTTCTTCCTTCCCAGCGCCTAAATGAACTGGTTCTATACTCTTCATTTCAGGATGTAACTGAATGAACGTCACGGGTCAATATAGATCTCCTGTAAAAACATTTCCAAATTTTTCCAAAGGATAAAATCCTTTTCCATGGATAAAATCCTTTACACAAAGATGGCTATTATAAGTCAGGGCAAAGCATCTCCAAAAGCAGCAACCAAGTTCTAGAACAAAGGAAGAGAAGCATTCAGTGAATATCCCATTACTGCTCTTACCTGACTACGTCGCTGTTTCAGTTTGATCTTGACAAGAAGAATGAGGCAAACAAGAGACACAACCACAAAGAAGGCCAGGAAAAT
The DNA here is from genome assembly GCF_000703405.1 of Apaloderma vittatum. Lineage (NCBI taxonomy): Eukaryota > Metazoa > Chordata > Aves > Trogoniformes > Trogonidae > Apaloderma > Apaloderma vittatum. The sequence goes on along the minus strand of NW_009706404.1, from coordinate 6,755 downwards.
CCCCATATCAAAGTACTCTGTGGGTTGCTTAAAGATTAAAATAAAAATATTAATTTTCCTTTATTTAGATCATGCACAAATCTATTGTTCCCTTCTCTTGTCTATCTTCTGAGTATTTATTGTCAAATGTACACAATCACAAAGACAAAAGTCAAAGTTTCACTCATCAACTAGGATTCTAGGAGATAAAATCTGGGTTTCATATGTTGCTGCAAGTGAATGAAATAGATAGAATGCCACTCACGAGATGTCAGATTTCCAATGTCTCAACCAATCCCACAAACCCCAGGTCTTTCAGTTAAGTGAATCAGACTAACACAAATTCTCACAATTTAGGGGTTTACTTGCACACTTAAGTAAGTGAAAATCAACATCCCAATTTTCAGCGAATGGTCCACACCTTACACACATTTCTTTACAGCAGAATTCCATAAAAATACAACAAACCCAAAGTGGTAACTGGGACATGGAAGACCTCTAGCTTTGCTCTTCTTCTGTAAACTACATGTAAAGAGTGTTTAAAAGAAACTGCTAAGGAAACCCATTTTATATTACAATTACAAATATCAGATATCAAATAATTAACCCATGTTTAAAATACCACAGAATTATCAGTTAATACAGAGAAGACTATCTTACAAATCTGGACTACCAGGAGTCTGCAATAATGAAGTTATTTAGTTAAGAAAAAGGAAAACCTCTATCATATAGTTTTTTTAGCCATTTACATATTCAAGAGAATCCTAATGAAAGACAATAGATGCCACAGTGTAGACTCTATACTTATATCAAGTGTAGCTGCTTGTACACAGTGCAGTTGGCTCAATTTATTTAGGTCAACAGAATTTCATATGTATCAATGCTCATGGGTAGCACCAAAACATCTCCACACTCAGCGCAATTAGCAAGCACTGCAAGAAGTAACAGCAGTGTAATACCTAGATAAAGTTTCTTAAAGTCTCACCCGTGGGGGGCGATGCTGAATCCTTGCTCGTGCCACTTTCTGCTTGTTAACTATGTTCATTAGCTTGACAGCATCAGCACCCTTCACATACACCACTGGTCTCTTCAGAGGGTCCTCTGAGCCCTGGTTCAGCTAGAACAAAAAAATAATCTACTCAAAAGGCACATTTCAGGAAAGCTACCTCTATTTTGGACAATGGAGAGAAGAGTAAAGGAATATGAATGTGAAATTGATTCAAGCACCAATTGTTCTCTTCTAGCATAGACCTTCACTTAAGTATTCCAGAGTTAAACCTGTATTAAAGTTTCGACTTAAGATACTTTCTTTTTTCAGTGACCAAAACTAAGGTTAAGGATAAGCAAATGTTATTTCTGAAGAGCAGCTTTAACTTAGCTGCATTATGTGCCCATGCATACATTAATACTGTAATAAGTTACGTGTCATAAGGAATAAAACCCTGCACATTCCAAAAACAATTGGCCTTGCTACATTTCCTGAACCTTTTGTTTTTTCAACTTTGTAGTTATATTATTCACACAGAAATTTCTTCAGCTTTCTGAACAACTTAATATCAGAGTCCTGTCGAGCAGGCTCTTTGTGCCTAGCCCATTTATTAAAGTCTTTAATTTCTGCTGTTTAACTCAACAAACTCATTCAGTTACTTGGGTTCTAGAAACCACTAGCAATATTGATTGCAGGACGGGAGTGTCAAAGACTAAAGCATACGAATAGATAGCTCAATTCACTCTGAAACATTCTTCTAGGTTCAGGTAAGTTTTTTTGAAAAGTCAAATCACAGAATTAGAAAATAACATGGGAGGGAAGGCACCTCACGAGCCCAAACTCTTGGTGAAAGCATGGTCAAGTATGACATCATGATCAAGGCAACAGTACTTTCATCCTGTGGCTGAAGCACGTCTGACTGCATGAGAGAAGCAAAGCGTGTGCACGATCCCCAGGTACCTTCAGAAGTGGTGGTGAGACCCACTGCTGACAGTGCACCGTTGCCACCTCACCTTTGCACGGTGTGCAGGATGTGTGGGATCACTGCAAGGTAGCCATGCAAGAAGTTTGCCCTTTCACTCTAAATGGCAGCTGGCAGAGTTGCAGAGTGCTATTTGTGACCATCTGTGGTTGTGTTTATGCAGAGGATTACGCTGCTGGGCTTGTTTAGCCTGGGGAAAAGGAGGTTCAGGGGAGACCTTATCACGCTCTACAACTGCCCAACAGGATAGGAGCTTGTAGTGAGGTAAGGGTTGGGCTCTTCTCACAAGTAACATGCGATAAGACAAGAGGAAATGGCCTCAAGTTGCCTCAAGTTGCTCCAGGGGCGGTTTAGATTGGATATTAGGAAAAATTTCTTCACCTGAAGGGTTGTCAAGCCCTGGAACAGGCTGCCCAGGGGAAGTGGTGGAATCACCGTCCTGGGAGGTGTTTAAAAGACATGTAGATGTGGTGCTTAGGGATACGGCTTAGTGATGGACTTTGCAATGATCTTAAAAGTCTTTTCCAACCTAAATGATTCTATTCTATGATCTGTCCAGGCTGGTCAGGGCTTTATGCAGTCAGATGTTGAAAATCCTCAAGTATGGAGACTGCATAACTTCTCTGTCCAACAAATCCAGAAAAACAATTTGCTAAATGATATACCAGAGAGGGGAATAACGAGACAAGAGAATTGTTCTGTTACAAAATGGCACCAACATGATAAATTTATATAGCTTATTCTGACCCACAGGAAAAATCCTAGTATAGAGGCTGGTTGATACAAAACAAGCAAAGCACTGAAAAGCAGATGGAAATGGTAGAGGGTAAAGGAATGACAGGAGTGTGAGCAAACGGAACAAGAGCAGCATATGGCAGATATACCATAGCTATATTGTTGATATTTACCTGCTACTTCTGGTGAAAACATGTAGATATTACCAACTGACTAGACCATCATCCTGCTTACAAAGTACCCTACTTAATCTGTCCAGATGGTGACAGATTTCATTGAGACTTTAAAACAGATTCTTCCTCGTATTTGACTGGGCTTCGGAGAACACTGATCAAACTATTTTAAGACACTTGTCTTTTGAAGAGCTAAAAACCAGCTGAAGTACTTGAATCCAGCCCAGGGATCTTATCTGGCTCAAAGGCTTACTGGCCTAAGGCTAAACGCAATCACTATCCACACGTTTCCAGACACATACTCTCTTTCTCTCTCAAGCTCTCTTGTCTAAAGAAGAATTCACCTGACTCCTCAGTAGCTTTTGCACACTGGCAGATTCTTTCTAAATATGATGCTCTGGATGCTGTTATTCCTCTTTGAACTATGCAGAAGTAAAACTAAGAAAAAAATCAGGCTTCACAGAGCATTTCTGAAAATAAAGGTTTCATTCTTAGTTTACAACAGAAGACACTCAGATCAATAGAAATAAAATCCACAAAATCTGTATGTAAAGCCCTTTCATTTGGTAGCAATTCTGCTACCAAATTGTTCAAGGACAATTCTCCTGGTTGGGCCTGATCTCCTTTCTTCCCTTTTAAAGCACTCTCCTTTAGTTGTTGCTTGTTGTTGTAGTTTGTTTAGTTGTTGCTTGGTAGCAAGCATACCTGGTAACAAGCTTCCTAAAGAGCTGCTGTCAAGTGTCTTAGGAGACTTCCATTTCAAAGATACTCTAGATTATAACTCATGCCAGTTTCCCCTCATTGTTACCCATCTGTTGTTGTTTTCCACAACTCCACTGTGAGTGCCAAAATGGTAGGTATTCTAAAGACAAATTAATTAGTAACCCTTGACGTTAAAGGTTCTGAAGACTTTGAGAATCAAAATGCATGCAATACAAATGTCCAGAGCAGCATGAGAAGGAAGTCAATCAAGTAACTCTTATGTTTAGAATATGAAAGCTAGGTCTAGTCGTTCCTCTCCCATTTGTAATTGTTCACATCGGTTGCTCCTCTGTCCTCTAACAGAGCCAACTTTGTCAGCTACTGCACTACGCTCCTAACCTCCTTCCGTTTTACTGGTACACCCAAAATACTTCACCATCCACTAGATTAATTTCCCAGCTATTGGAGGCAAGTTACACTCAGTTTATTATCAAGAATCAAGGAAGGACAGCTGTTCCTGGCAGAAGGAAGAGAACAAGAGGCAGTAACTCAGCTTCACACATTCAGAGCTGGGTGGCTGAAAGTAACCGGAAGCTGCAATACAGAGGAAAAAAAATGGAAAAAAGACAGATTACATCTTTGTGCAAATAATTTTTCTGTGTATAGAAGAGGAAAAAATACCCCTATGAATGTTTGCAAGATCAAGGCTGTAACCTTGATGGACATGCAAAGGACAGTTCTCAAAGCATCCACTGTACACGGTCCGCACTCTTTGTACAACAGATGCCAATTCCAGAATTAAATCCAGATTTTAAAATGTAAACATTGATGGCCTCTCTTTTCCCCAAGAAATTCAGGCTGCACTTAAAAACATTCAGCTCCACTTGTTCCTGTTGTAGCAAAAGGAGCAGCTTTGTTTCAAGACAAAACAAAACAAAGCTAATGCAGACTATTTTTGTGTTTGATGTGTTTCTTCTCCCTACTCAACTCAGAATTAGTGAGAAGGATCTTGTTCAAGTATTTCATGGAGCTATGACCTCACACACTTCAAATGAAAAGATGGAAGTTGTACCAGGACCCCAAGAAAGAAAGATCCTGCTTGTCCACAAAATATGTAGGCCAGAAATCATCAGCGGCAAACAAGAAAGAAATGTTTAAGGTTTTTTTTTCCAGAATCAGATTTGAAAGCCATTTTTGCAACTTCAAAAATAGCAGCTGCTATTTTTTTGCTATTGATCGCAAGATGGGTAGGGCCAAACCTCACCACATTTTGTACACAGGGCTGGGCAAAGAAAAACTCCTTGACTCGATAATGGGCAACAAAAGAATTTGCCTCCATCCTTTCTCAAAACCTCAATCCCAGACCTGGATTCTGGATTCTAGCAAAGGTTAGAAGAAAAATGTAACTCCACGGACTTTTCTCTTTCTACCACATTCTCAACATCTCCACTGCTTTTTTGCCTCCCAGAGCAGGAAAACAACAACACCGTGTTACCCAGGGTCAGTAGCTGCACGTCTTAAGGCAGGTGCTCTGAGATCTGTACACTGTCAAATCTTGTCTCAGCAACCCTAAAAGAACGCAACAGAGGCTGTAATAAAACTAGGCTCCCTTCTTCATACCTGATCAATGGCATCTGGGTTTTCAGAAACATCAAAGATGACCGCTGTGGCTCCTCGCTGCACTGCTCGTTTTGCCTGCAATAAGAAAGACAGCATCCTCAGTCCCACCCCAAAAGATGACTCCTTACCGCAAAAATTTTCCCTCTCCTCATCTCCAGATAGCAAACTTAGCATTTTATGTTTCTGTATAGTTAAAACAACCGACAGAGTAACTGCAAACACAGGAGTTCCTGAACCAGCACGGAATGCAGTTAAACTTCACTGTAGTTTCTACAATCCCTCTGTCATTCCTTCCCAAATTCCTCTTTCATCAAGCTTTTAAAGGAATTCAAGTGCGATTTAGACACTCTAAAGAATTCAAATGTAAAAATATTTTAAAACTAAGTTGTGTTCTTTTTCTCCACATCACTTGGAAGCACCATGAAAATTAATCTTCCCTGTGATTTAGCATAGAAAATGAAGGTGGGCCAGGTTCTTTACACCTTTTCAGTGTCATTCTCACAGTCACGACAAAATCTAGCATGTCACAATCCTTGCAAAAAGCGCCTCATAGAATATTGCTCTTTCTGACCATTAGAGGTCAGAACTGCTGCATCCAACATTTCTTACCCAGGTTTTATTTAAGTGCATGGCTTTCAACAAATACGCAGTCCAAACCTGGAGCTACCAACAGCACAGAGGAGATATTAGAACATAATAAAATCCTTTGGAATAGAAAAAACAGTATTTTAACCACCGAGGTGAAGACAGGGTATTTTTATCAGTTTCTGCCACCATGCCTCTGTATCTCCTGTTCAAATATTGCGTATTAGTTCCACAGAGCAAACATTCCCAGTAACTTTTCAAAGCTGTTACTGCTTTTGTTGGATGCAGAATGCAAATAACTATTTCTTCAAGTAATAACAGCTATCATCATCACACTAATAAACAAGAGGACACTGGCTCTTCATAGAGACTAGCAGAATAGGCACCTAAATTGAGATATAAAAGAAGCATATGAGCATATTCCAAGAATGCTGACCGGTACAGAGATGTTAGTCTGAACACCTACAGGTCACTTTCTTTGCTCTGTTCTTATCTTTCAGTTTTATTTTGAATCAGCCAAGACCATCAGACAATCCACAGAGAAAGGCAATTCCCAAAGAGAGTCTCTTTCTCACCCAGCAGGCATTCGTCCCCTTTGAAGTGAGCACACCTGGCTAATCACCAATAGCTGTTGGGAAGAAAAAGTTTAAAAGGACGTTCTACACGTTCTCCCTTGCAACGGCTCTGCAGTGGAAGCCTGTTCAGTTTCCCCAGAAGGCACCTTTTACAGACATGCAGTGCTCAAACACTGTTCAGACTGCTTAGATGTTTTTTTCAGGTTGGTCAGTCAACAAGCAAGGCATTTTGATCTCTGATTTTAAAAGGCTCTGCAGGTTGCTTCAGGAAAAAAAAAAATCCAAACACACTGAATGAGCAGTTCATTACACTTTCACCACTATATGTAACTGGTACTTCTTTGTAGTGCAAAGTCAGGTGCTAAGGGATGCAAAGCACCCACTGAGTTCAAAAATTGCGCTGCAGATGGTACCTG
>NW_009706403.1:0-22237 GCF_000703405.1 Apaloderma vittatum | reverse complement strand
TTGGCCTTGGCCCATCGACCCAGCCTGTCCAAGTCTCTCTGCAGTGCATTCCTACCCTCCAGCAGATCGACAATCTCCCCCAGTTGGGTGTCATCTGCAAACTTACTAAGGGTAGATTCAATCCCCTCATCCAGGTCAGCAATAAAGATACTGAGTAGGACTGGGCCCATCACTGACCTCTGGGGAATACCACTGGTCACCGGATGCCAACTGGATGCAGCACCATTCACCACCACTCTGGGCCCAGCCATCCAGCCAGTTTTTAACCCAGTGAAGGGTGCAACTGTCCAAGCCATGGGCTGCCAGCTTTTCCAGGAGGATGTTGTGGGAGACTGTCAAAGGCTTTGCTGAACTGGAGGTAAACCACATCCACAGCTTTTCCCTCATCCACTAGATGGGTCATCCAGTCATAGGAAGAGATGAGATTGGTCAGGCAGGACCTTCCTTTCCTATGCCCATGCAGGCTGGGCCTGATCCCCTGGTTGTCTCCTACATGCTGTTTGATTGCACTCAGGATGATCTGCTCCATAACCTTGCCAGGCACTGAGGTCAGGCTGACAGGCCTGTAGCTCCCAGAGCACATGGAATGTACTACAAGTCATCTTGAGTCTAAACAAGTCATAGTTAGATACATACATTACCTTTCCAGAGCTGCTCTTCTTTTCTCAACAAACTCAGTAGATGAAGAATCTTCCTTGCCTACTTTAACTTTGGTCATGCCTTTGAAAAAAAATAGCATCACATTGATTTTATTTTATCATATATAAATCATTAATGTAACTGATGTAACTAAAAGATAAAGCTCACCCAAGCTTATCTATTTATTTCAAATTACAGTTTCAAAAGAACTCCAGAGGAACTGAATAAACATTAACGGTGCATGCTGCACTGTTTTGTGAAAGCAGCTCCGTGAAATATGCCGTTTCCTGTAATATACGTAACTAGTTTAATTTGCATTTATTAACAAAATCTAAATGAAGACTAGAGTCTTACTGGTCACTCATGTTCAGCAGAATAAAAGAGATATCCAAACAGAGTAGAGTAGGAAAATAAATGTCAGGTCATAAGCCTGTTAACTGGTAAGCTAGTTATCAATGTTTTCATTCTATTTATTTTTTTAAGTTCTAAAACTAAGAATTTTTTAGTCAGCTAAGACAAACTAACCAGCTCTGAAAATTCTGAAGCATAGGAACAACTACAAACTCAACAGAGAATAAAATCAGCAGAATAAAACATATCCAGCTGTCAAGGGTTATGCCTGACCCAGCCACTAAACAAATGACAGATGCCCTCTATTAACCCCTCTCCCCTTGAAAACAGGAAAGGAAACAAGAATAAGGCAGAAAGACTTATGGACTGGAAAAGAAAATTAAACCAGCTTTAATGAATCACTAATAGCACTACAAAGAAAATAATGGAAATAATAAAATAAATACAACTATATATAGAACCAATATCGAACCCAACTCCTCTTCCAATAGCAATCCCCACTGATTCTGCCGAGTAGGCAGCACTGGAGGAAGTCCCAGGCTCAGCTGCAGAGGGGAATCGGACACAGGAGCTGGACTCAGGAGCTGGATTTGGAAACTCAGATCAGGATCAAAGGTAGAAGGATGGACAGAGTCTTCCTCAGATGCCAGCCATTGAAAAACAGGGCCTAACTCCTGTGATCCCTCAGCTTCATATCCAATACCCTATTTATGGTAGGGAATACTTTGTTGGTCAGGTTTGGGTCACCTGTCCTGTCTGCTCCTCACCAGAGGTGTCATCTTTTTACTTTCTTGTGATCCCTCTTACTTCTCAGCAACCCTGACATGGCATAAAAGATTTGCTCCTGTAGTGACTCTGGTCACTATATATAAGCAAGAGCCTTTCTGCATCCCAGTCTCAGGCAGTAACTGTAAACATCAGGTGTTATCCCTGCTAGTAGCACTGTCTGCAAAAACATGCTGTGAACTTCAGAAAGAGCATCCTCTTAGAGGAGCCTGAGCTGAGAAGTAAAATCACTGAACAGAATTGGTTCTGTTTAGCTCAAACCAGGACAGCAGCTCTACATTGCTTCCTCTGTCCAAGTCAAGAGCAGTCAAAAAACTATGACAGGGATGCCAGAGTTACTGATGGTATGGGAAATACATTCAATCTCGATAACAGAAGACATCTAAAACTGTCAGACTGAGGTCAATATTTTTCATGCTAAAGACCCAAAGTGAGAGCTTAGGAATCCAAGTCCTATCAAAACCATCATGAAACACTGAACATTCATAATGATTCTCATTTCCTAAAACACAGGAGAAGTACGTTATGATACAGTTCAAACATCTGATTTCTACTTATAGTATATTCCTGCTCTGTCAGTTCTGTGCCACTTTAAGATGCTTCATTTTAAATTAGCCTAGAAGTACTTATCTTCTCCAGAACTAGAAATGCATGGACTACATATTTTTGCAGGGAACTGAATACAACCTGTGCAAGTTCAAGTTTAAAGTAGGAGTTTCACGCTCTGTAGAAAATGTCACACAGAGTCTGTGAACTTTCCCAACTTATCTGTAGCTCAAAGTCTCTATACAAGGATTTTAACTGACAGCCAGTGCTTGCTTACACTGCAGTTAAGTCCCACCATTTTGAGCACTCTCAGGTGTATCAATATTTATGCCAGTTTAGTTCGATATCTGAAATTCAGGTCAAGCTTTGCCTTGCAGATGAGTTTGACTGTGAGAAAAGTACTACATTTCCATGTAATTGCACACTGTCATAAGTGCCCTAAATGTTGTATCATCCAAAAGGCATGAATAGAAGCTTCATTCCATCTTTATAAGCCCCATTAACATTTGTAATTAAACTTATTTTTGTTATATGAAAAATTGGTTATTACAAAATCATATATTACTTTTAAGAACTACACAAATTTTCAGTCTTACAGACTGAAAAATGCCGTGCTTTTCCACAGAACTTAAAACATGACTTTCCCAAGCTTTCTTCTGCCTACATCTATTCACTCTGCCTACTCTTATTTAAGTGAAAAGCTGCTGGTCTGATTAGCTTTACTGACTAAAATACTGAAAAAAAAAAATGTCCTACTACTCCCTATATATCAACCACATTCTAGAATTGCATCACTTATTTACATGTGTAAGTCAAAAGACTTCAACAGTTTACCGTTTTAAATGTTTAGTTATTTTGAAAGAACTGAACTTGCTTCAATTCATTAGACATGCTGCTTAGTTCAGGACGAAAAGATCTGATCCGTCAAGGCCTTCATGAAGACTAGCATCACTCAAGCTAATTCTTCAAAGTTCTAATTCGGAAAACGCTTGAGAAGTTTTAGTGTTCACTATGACCAAAAGAAACAGACTAAAGCATTAGAGAGGCAGAGTACATATGAAGCTCTGTATATTCCAGGCAACTGATAACAGCAAAAGTTAAAAATAAACTTTCATTTAACATCTTTCTTTGATAGATTAATCAGCTCTTGAAGGGCACCGGTGAAGAAAGAATGATAGATAAGAAACAGAAGGCCCTGTATTACAACAAATGTCCTTCTGAGTTTGGAAGAGGACAGTACATATCTTTCCAATTCAATACGAACTTTTTTAAAAACACAGAACAGGAAAAGTATTTAATAGTTTGGACCGCCTGAAAGTAGTAAGTAACAGCTGTGCAGAGAAGTATTTATTCTACAAACCCAACAGGTATTAAAACACTTAATTTGCATTACAGTGTTAAAATACTTAATTTGCATTGCAGTACTTCAATGGCACACTTACATTTCCCTTACAGGAACTACACTTACCTACAATACTTTTTTCTGGAGCTGGAGGCACAATGTAACCAATATGCATGTACTTTGTTGCCAGTTTGCTGTGCAAGCCAAGAAAATCACTGAATCTTCTTTTAACAGAGAATTCATTTTTGTGGAACATGGAAAGCGACGTCTTAAAAAAATAATAAAATGTTACAAATTACTGATCTATCTACTCAGCTACGCTACAAAGTTATCTGCAAATATTTGTAGCACTAGTTACCTTTGTTGTTACTCTGTATGCCATATAAGCATTCATGCCATCTCCTGTAAAAAAGTTAAGATGCTTATCTCAGAGCAAGTTATTTTAAATCCCTCCACACACTTTTTATTCCAAAATATACATTAAATACCTTTCCTTTTAGAAACTAAAAACTGCCAAAAGATAATTGAGTAAGAAATCATGTATAAATAACTGAATCAGAAATCTCAGAATAATCTTCAAGGGATAAGCCAGTCTAAGACCCAACTTACTAGGCTCAAGGAACTTACCAACTTTCTCTGGGTCTGATACATTGATTTCTATATCAAACAAATCTCCATTTGCTTCCTCTTCAATCTAGGGAAAAGATACACCATATTTACCAAGGTCATGTGAATTCGTATTATGCATGGTCACAAGAATGAAGGTGCAGAGAGATGAGGAGGAAAAGTCACTATGTACATATAATTAAAAAACCCTTCCAGACCCACCAGTGTTAAGTGAATGTAACTTCTAACATTAATTGTCACTGCAACAAAGTTCAAGTGGTGGAGTTGGCAGTGTTAGGTTTACAATTAGTCTTGATCATAGAGGTGTTCTCTAGCCTAAATGATTCTATGATTTCAGCTTTAACCCTTCCTGCAGAAGCTTTTAGTACGGCAGCCTTTTCCGACGACCTGCTGGTCTCAACATTTTCAGTTAGCATTTATCTTAGGGGTATGTTCACTGTATCTCCTACAATGCCAGCAGATACTTTGGTTCAAAAACCACTCTCATCTGCAATGTTACTATAAATTTCTAATCAAAGGACAGATATTCCTTTTTACTAATGTATCTGTAGCTGAAGAGCTTGGGAAGGGAAAAGTAACAAAATTTTCTGATACTTGCCTGAGCTTTAATCATGCAGAAATTCATAATCTTTCACGTAATATACATAAGTGTGCCAAAAATAGAGATTGTAAGAAACACCATGACAGAAGGGACCATCATCCCTACAAGGGCTGAAAATCAGAGTAAAATGCCATCTTGCAGTATCTTGGCAATCAGCCATCACCAAGTCACAGTAAAGTCTTGTTCACAAACTCATTTAGCAGAGGTGCTGTCTAGTGAAAGAACATTCCAGAATGAATGGCATTCGACAATACTCAGGCTTTGAATGGAATGCCAAACATAAATAGAAATGTTAAAATTACCATTAGCCCCAGTTGTTTGTTAGCATGCAAGATAAAGCTAAAAACGACTTCCTCCACTTCGCTATCAACAACAGGTTCAGAAATCCAAGCTGGAACCTGTAACATGCTAGTAAGGGGTTTACAACATCTATTCTGAAGGAATGGGGTTTCTGACTCCTCATACTACAGATCTCCAATACACCCAAGTAATGAATTCTTACAGTATTTTCCTAAGTCAAATTCACACTAAATGCTATATGCAAAATAGAATAGTTTCGGGGTTTTTTTTACATACTTTCCCTTAGCATAGGATGATCCTGTGATTCAATGTTTAGGAACTGTCATTTTAAAAGAAGAAAAAACTTAAATTATGGAAATATCTAGTCTGTTTTTTTAAAAAGTTTACTGCGTACCTCTTCTCTGGATCTATCAAAAATCACAGGGGCTGTTACGCTTTTTGATTCCACTCTGGGAGCTACTAATGTAGTAGGTGTTACAGGAGTGATTGCAGGAGTAGGTTCTGGTGAAAGTATTGGATCCCTCTCTGGACTGTCCAATGAAACTTCTTCCGTTGCTTCTAGATAAACATTTTGAATTAGCAAAGAAGTTTTTGTGCAATAAAGATGGATATGCATCACAAATATAAACACACATGCTAAAAAATGATGATACACAAGTTTGGTAAGATCATCTCTGAGTAATATCCGTTCGTGCCAGAAAATTTCTTTCAACGCATAGCTAAAACTAGATGTGACATTTGAGCTTATAGTGCATAATGGGTTAAAGTAGAATTAATTTTGGATTTTTTTTTTTTTTAAAAAATACCCTGTTAGGTAAAGAGTCTTTTAGGGTAGCCACAAATGATAAGTCACTTACTTCTGCATGTGATATTGTTAAAACTAATGAATTTTTCTTACCACGCCAGCAGCTCTTTTTCAGCACCTGTACCAATTTATGGTTTTGCATTCTGGACAAGAGCCAATTTAGCCATATAGGCTGATAACTGAGCAGACCAAGCCATATGTTAAATGAAGTTACACAACCATAATACACCCCTGTCCCTGTCAAAAGCCCACAACCTGCAAAATCAGCAGGTGAGACATTCAGACTCCTAAGATCTTTAGTTTCTACCTGTCTTCAGTCTCTTTAGGGCTGAAACCAGTTCACTAGAGACTGAATACTTTCTTCAGACTGTAGAGAGTTCTTTACAGAGGATGTAAATCTCTGCCTTACGTATCACACATGCTTTCCTTCACTAACTGGTTTTGGCCACAGGTAAACTACACACTTCCTGAGTATACACAAGTTCCCATTCCAGTTTAAATAACTAATGCTGTGGGTTTTGCTATATGTGCACTTTCAAGAATTCTAGTTCCTCAAAAGATAACACTGACCACAGAACAGTCATTTGATACCAAAATTGACTACCCAACTAACCCAAGTCTTGTTACGAACTAGACTTCCCTGTCGCAAACACTTTACCAAACAGGTAAAAAGGCACTAAAACAGATCCACCACACGTCATACAAAGCTTCCAAAAAGGTATACTAATTAATAAAACTAGTCCTTACTCAATGGTTAAAAAAAGAGGAGTTTTAAAGATCAGATCTACTTTAAAATTAATGAAATAATTATATTCTGCATTAAAAAAGTCTGATTTTTGCCCTGCGTAGGATTGTTTGCTTCTCCAGAGCAGCCTGTCATCTACTCCAAGATAAAAAGAGAACTGGAAATAGCACCCAATCGACCATATAATTTATTAGTGCAAGAAGTACTATTATGGTATTTCATAATCAATATATAAAAATCACTCAGCTTTATCCCTGCTGCCACTTAGTGATCTTCTATTAGTCAATTCTATTTTCCTTCATTCTGTAACACTTTTTTTGCCAATCCTTGATGCTTTTCATAAATAAACAAAATCACACTTCTCTGTTTCAGGGATTAAAATGACTACATGTCTGAATTTTATTTAATATTGAAACTCAAAATAAACTGAAAAACAAACATCAAGGTCACCAAGCCCTAACCTGGTTTGAATCAAACGCTCATTTTGGCTTGAGGATGAGCAAGTTTGCTGTCATCATTTCGTTCTGGAGTATATGACAGAACTGCTGAACTTGGAAAGGAACTCTGCAGGTCATCTAGTCTAAGCCCTCTGCTCAAGAAAGCTAGGGGCAGGCTGCTCTGAGCTACGTCTAGATGGCTTCTCAGCATCTCCAGAAATGGAGCATCTACCTCCACCTTGAACAACCTTTGTCAGTGTTTGACCATCCTCACTATTAATAACCAACCTTTTGGGTTTTTTTCTTATATATTACCCATATTTCAAATCGGGCCATTGCGTCTTGGGCATTGTCACTGCGCACCACTAAAAAGCGTGGCTCCCTCTTCTCTATTCTTTCCGATCGGGTACTTATGTACATTGTAGGATTCCTCCTCCAAGTCTGCTCTTCTCCAGGCTGAATAGCCCCAGCTCTCTCAGTCTCTACTTGTACAATGTACACTTCATGCCCTTCATCATCTTCATGGCGAAGCACTGGCCTCTCTTGTCTGTCCATGCCTCTCCTGTATCAGGTAGATGAAACATGGACTCAGCACTCCAGGTGTGGCCTCAGCAGGGCTGAGCAGAGGGGCATGATCACTTCCCTCAACTTGATGGCAATGCTCTTCCTAACTCAAAGTACAGATTTCCGCAGCACCTTTTTATATTCTTCATTTTTAATATGAACAAAGATTATCTAAAACCTTTCTTTGGAAAGATGCTTTATTCTTAATGTTAAATCCTTCTGAAGAATCCTGCTGATGCTTCCCGCCTTCAAATGCCACAGGAATGATATTGTGCCTTAAACCATAGAGAACTTTAATTCAAAACCTCACATCAGGGGAGAAGTAATGCTGAGGCAGTTGCAAAAAAAAAAAAAAAAAAGCTTTTAAACTGGTACAACAACATTTAAATGTTAAAAAGAGGTAGTTCTCTACTCTGGTGACTAACAGCATCCAACATATATATGTATACAAGTGACTGTTTCACAGAAACATTTCTTAGGAAAAAAAATATATGTGGATGTAACATAATATGTTATATATACTATCATACACATATAAAAATTCTGAAATAAAGCCATTGCACTTCAATTCCTCCTTTTTCAATCACCAGCTGTATTCCAGCACATGTTTGCAAAACAAACCATTAATCACCTCTGATTTCCTCTCTGTACCTTCAAAATTTAGAGAAGCTTATAAAACGAGTCATGAAATAATTCAAAGCACACAGATTTATCAGCTGAGAAAACATTCCTGCAACTGTGAAAGTATGACTTAATGAAAAAAAGTGTGAAATCAATGTAACAAACCTGAACTGCTATCAGATGAAACAGAAGCACCCTCTTTCCTAGTTTTTCTTAACTGTATCCACACATCCATTAGTTTCATGAACTGATCTAGGCTGTGTACCACATGAACTCCAACCAGGACTGGCCTCCTGCTACCGCTCAGCAAACTGCTGAAACTACCGTTAAGCTGGTCCATTATTTCCGTAAAACAGAAAGCGGCAGGAACAAGCAGTTGGAAAGGCATAAACGCTTCCTTTCGGCAAGACCAGCAGCATTAGATTTCATCCACACCAGCATTTTTAAAACTGTGCGATCCCAGGTTGGTTGGGCATGAGCAAATTTTTTAAAGTGCTACCTACCTTTTTTGTTTTCCTGGAGGAACTTAGAGAAAATAGTATCAGTTTGTTTGATAGCAGGTCAGTTTTTTTAGGAAAATGGAAGAAGTTACACCATCCTCCCTCCTGTTACCTCTAACCCCTAAGTTTGCATGCATCCCAGATATTATGTAAATCTAGAAGAGCGAAACACAAAAGAGTGGAACAGGGCGATGGGATCAAGCAGGACAGAGACAGGAATATTACACTCACTGTTTGAAACAAAAGTATTAAAAGATTCTGAAGGCAGAAAGAAGTATTAGCTTTATATAACAACAGCATGCTCTTACGCTTTTCAGCTACTTTTTCCCCCCCAGAACTGCAGTATTTGAGTAGTACTTAAGCAGATGGACTGTTTTTCAAGAAAGAGATTTGTGTTGATGAACTCTGCCATTTATGCTTCTTACATGCATTCTCTCACTTCAAGGAATTAGATCACATGGTCTAGATTAAAAAGTTTCCCTGACAATTCTGCTGGTTCTATGTGGGGATTTTTCATGGAAAGATTAATTTGGTAGGCTTCAGAGTAGCAACTATGGCACTTTCAGAAACATTTCCTTGACATTTTCATTTTAGATTTTCCTCTGAAAACTTAAGTATTAGGTTATGGTTTTGCAGAGTGGGTTTTTTTTTTAAATATTCTGTACTAGTATTCGCATGAAAAATGAAATCTAGATGTCTTGATTTCCTGGGAAGTTCTAAAAAGCATCAGCTCTTCTTGCATAAAGAGAGGCAACTGCCCAGCCCAACTTTTAGGAGGAAAACATTGAGATACAACACTCACTCAGCTATGGCAGTTATCAGCACAGATTAAGCACTCCTACCAATCAAATGCTGTTAAGATTTCTACACATAAATATCTACTTGACAATCCATAACCAGTCTTTGTTATGGATCACTGTTAAAATGCTTAGCTCCAAAGAACATGAAAACATCTCAGCCTGCTGCAGAAGACAACTATTTATGCTTAATTGACATTCTGCAGCCAACTACACCAAGTTTCTATCAGCACTCAAGCATGGGGCTCAATCTCAGCAGACAGCTCTTATTTCTTTACTTTTCAACACCAGTATTTGTCAAACATCATCTTGGAAAATGCAAGTTTGCAACTCCTCACTAGCAGCTCATTTTTCACTGGTCACACTTCTAAATGTCAGACCTCTAACATTCTGACATTGCTTGAGTGTTTACATTGGCTTATTATCTTCCCAAGTTTACTCAGGTAATCACCTAAATGTGGAAGTAAACCGAAGTAGAAATGGTTGTCCAGAACAGAGGACAAGTTATTAAAAAGGCTTCTTCAGGTGCAGCATTATTTCAGAGACAGATATTCTATTAGAACTGACTTTCAGGACTACTACACCTAAGCTACAGCCCTAGACCTTTACTACTATACCAGGGGTACTAAGGATAATCTTAGTGGGAATGTAGAGAGTTTTAACAGAAGAGCCAGCTACTAATAAAGCACTTTTCTGACTTCAAAACTGTAGGTTCACACGTTTCTGTGCATTTGTTTCTTGCAGAAGAGACCTAGAACTGAACAACCAGTTTCTGAAAAGCAGGAAGGCATCTGCAATCAAACTCTCCTGATCAGATGCACCACATGACAAAAGCCTATTAGACACAATCAGCTAGAAACTTTTTGCTGTTCAGTTGGGCTTAAAACAACATCTTGCCTGGTCCACAGAACTAGCATCTCCTTTTCTGTATCAACCCTCAGGAAAAATGCCTATGACAAACCTATAATCACCTGAATAAAACTAAGCCAAAAACCCAAGAAAAATAAATATCATCCTCTCATCATCACAAAACATTGACTTTTGCCCAAGACACAGTAGATGATCCATATCTAAACACCTTTCAGAGCTGAAAAAACAACACCATAAAACCATAAAAAGTAATCTTTTACCAGACTAGATGAGAGGAAAAATTATAATTTTCTATTTTTCTGAAAATGGTGACAGCGTACTCATGTAACTTCCCAGACCTGCTCATCATCTACGAGCACTAGAGGCAGAAGGCACGACAGCTATGTCCTGTGCAGGCAGTTCATACCACATTTCTGCAGGCTATTTTAACATCTATTTTTCTGTAGTAAAACCTTATGGACAGACAGGTTTTAAGGCTCCAAAAGTCCCTCAAGATACCCTTTAATACTACTTCATTGGGAGCCCTGAACATTATGGTCTATCATCTAAGAGCTCTGCAAGTTAAAGTAAATTTTTTTCGGCCAAACAGTCAACATGCTGACCTTTATCCTAAGGGTGAAAGTCCTTAAGTGGGTTCAGTAAGATAGAACCAAGAGCCACAATAGTAACAAATGCAGCACTAAAGTTTACTGGTCTCAAGTGACAGCTGGAAAACTTATTTTTTTCCACCTTTCAAACTCTGTTTTAATAATTCACTTCTAAGTCACCAGAAAAAAGGTAACTAATATCTAAAACATTTTATTACACATACTATCCTGTAAGCTGCCACAGACACAATAGCAAAGAGGTCAAAAAAAGTCTAAAAAAACATATAATTTGTTCTCCCACACTTCCTTTTCTATTAGGTTGCATTACTAGATGGAATAATGAAAAAAGGTTTATCAAGCCTACAACAGCTAGAGAGGTATACCATTGCCTTTTTCACAAAACTAGGATTGTCTACACTTCCAAGGTGTCAAGAGTCCCTCCTCTCAAGAGCCACCCACAGGATTTCCTTTACCTTGATTTTACAGTGTGTAACAATTCAATGTGAAAGAAGAACATGAATTAGAAAGCTTTATTCTCTTTATTCTCATTTCTCCAGTTAAGTATTTCTATAATCTGTGCCAACATAGGTTTCTCTTGCATGTCACCATGTTGAAGAAAAAAAAAAACAGTCACATTCACTCCCAAATTAAGCCCTGCTTTCACAGAAAGCCAGGCCTACGCAATCATGCAGAAAGCAAGAAAACAGGTATCTCATGTTGCCCTCTCACTTTGTTTCTTTTCACTGCAAATCAGGTCAGAAAGTTAGTCAGATGGATTAACATCACTGTCTAGCAAAAGAGTCCTAAGAAAGAAAAAAAAAATTACACTTCTGCATGCACAGCACTGGAATATAAACTACAGATTGTTTTTGAGAAAGCCTATGCTGAGAATGATACAAAGTCATCACTAACTGTATTACACAAACTTTCTGCTTAGAACACAATACTGCAAAAGATGCTATATTCCGTCTTAGGTTTTGAGACTTTGTACTAGGTTCGGTCTGTAGATAAATTGACCTTTTAAAGACCAGTCTTAGTTGTGTTAGATACGCATTATGTTAGAGATGCTTTCAGCTCAGCGCTCCATGCATTTCAGAGAATGTCTTCCATTGCAAAAGTCAAACTCTTTAAATCAGTTCTCTGTGTTTTCCTCATAGCATTCATTTCAGCTGAAACAATCTGGCTACTAACACTTGTTCCTTCTGTCTGGTTCCCCATAGTATTTACTCCGGCCACCTTTTTTCTTAAAATCTAAAGGAGAATTGGCTTTCCTAAAATATCCATTCGGGGTGGTTCTATGATTATAAAAAGCAGGCTTTATATACTGAAGCTAAATAACCAAATTATCAGTACTAGAAACCTTTATTGCTAAAGCACCCATAGTCTCCCTGTCATAAGATCAGGTAACATAAATGCAAAAGAAGAAAGATTACTCCTCTACTCTTCATTCACTTTTTCCCTTAAAACACTTTCAGAGAGTTAGTAAACTAGTCAATACATTCTAATCACATCATCAGCAAATACAAGTTCAAGTGCATGCAAATATAATTACTAAGTTCAGAACAAAGGAAATGGGCATGTACTGATACAAAATAGCCCTGAACTAGAGCATATAGTTTCTTTTCAAATGATTATGTCAGAGAATCAATGAACATGAGATGAGGACTGTATTCAAATCAGGCTGGCAACTGACTCACTCTATACGTAGTAACAGGAAAAGCATTAGTATTAAGAAGCAACATTCAGAACCACATTTTGATGTACATAATATACTCCAAATACTACATCTGCTTTCTTGAATAGTTAAGGCTCTTACAGGTGTAACTGACAACAACCATTTCCCATGTTAGGATAACTGAAAACCAACACCAAAGTAATAGCTAACTAATGAAGCACTAAAAATGTGTTATCTATTAACTGACTACTTAGGAGAACTTTTGCATATCTTGCTCCAAAACATGCAGTACCGTCAAGTAAGAGAGTCAGAATCATGCACTACTGAAATGACAGAACTGGTCTCCTATATGCCAGTCTGTTACCTTCTTGTTAAAACAAAACAAATCTTAAGAAAACCAGAAAATATATTCCAGTCAGCAATTATCTCTCTTTATAACTGTAAAAAAGACTGGGAGAGATTCTGCATGGTTATTAAGCGGACACAGTTTACATCATATTTCCACACACAGGCTTGAATATTTTTGTTAATTATATAATGACAAATACTATTATTACTGTCAGCAAACCACATTACTAACCAAGTAACACTGCCACACTATGCACTGATAGTACATACCACTGAGAAACTTGTATTCATTAAACAAACTTAATGTAGCATTACAAAGTCCCACAAGAAAAACCTGTAGATCATTGTCGAACTGATTAAAAGGTTCTAACCCTTCTTCCCAGAAAAGTACGTTTCTTTGAATCTAACAGGAAAAGTGTTCAAGCAGACACATGAGAAGAAAAGAGTAACTACCCGCAAAGAGGTCTTCTCTGTCATCATCTAGCATCATTTCTGCTGGCTTTGGACCATTGGAGTTTGTGCTAAGGTCTTCTGCTGGAAGACTTGCTGGCTCTGGAGATGAAGGACTTGACTGCGTAAAAAGAAAAAGTGAAGTAATTAGTACAGAACCAGTTGCCATGTGTCAGTACATAAGAATTACTGCTATAAGCATTCTTTCATTGCAAAGAACCAAGGCAAGATGTACAGAAAGGAAACTCTGTCAGCTATTTCCACTTCCTACTCCAAGCATGGTAATAATGAACAAAGGCTATGAGCTAGTCAACAGCTCTTTTCATTTCTTTGTCAGTGACAAGAAGTCACCCATTTCCTCAGGTTTATGTAACAGGAAACAAAAGCTGCTATAGAAGTATCTAGAATAAGTTTATGAGTATTGCTTAATGTAATTTGATGATTAAGTAACTTTTTGAAAGGCTTGGATTTAAATATGTATTTGTACATACAAAAAGAATTGACAAAGAAATCTCCAAGTGCTCTACACCAGTTTTTCAGAGATTAAAAGAAAGCATTAAAGCCATACAAACAATTCAACACTGCTTGTGGCCACAATAAATTTTGATAGCTTTGCAAGGCATTGAATTTGGGGATTATTGCCATAGAGGGTCACACTGTACTGGACACGGCAGCTAGGCTTGCCATAGATAGAATTCTTTTAATTCAATGAATACTAGATCATGCCTTATGAAAAAGAGAAATACTTGAAGACACTCAGGAAAACTAAAGCATTACTGAAGGTGGGCTACAAAATATAACGTGTACTCATATAATACACATCTAACTGAAGATCAGTGCTTCAGTTAGAAAATCCTTGTTAAATAAGCATCAACTATGTTTACTGCCATAATACTAGAAAATCTGCAAGACTCACAACTTCATCCAAGACAGCTAACTAAGGAGTTTTCAACAACAGCACATTTATTCATGAACACATGCACTTTAAAGGGAGCATCTGTAAACTGTCACTACTTGCTTCCTAGTTTTTGCATAGAGTTGTCATAATTTAAGTTCCAAAGCAAAATTCAAAAGAATTTCAGGCTACAAAAGATTTTAAAAATCCTGAAAAATCCTGAAAAGCCACTGCAAAAGTCCATCCAGGTTGTATTTTCTCATTCATAAATGTAGCAGAGGCAACAGTCCCAATGGAGAGGCTTTTCTCACAGCTGGCTCGCTAAGAACAGTGTATGTCCTGACATGCATTAACACTGCTGCTTTACTTTGAGCAGCACAGAGCAAGATCCTGGCCCCCACATCATAGAATCACAGAATGGCCTAGGCTGGAAGGGACCTTAGAGATCATCGAGTCCAACCTCCCTGTCATGGGCAGGGACGCCACCTCTCGACTAGACCAGGCAACACATGGGGACCGAGCGGGAATTGAACCTCTGACCTCGGTGTTGGTCCTTGTTGTCAGCACCGCACTCAAACCACTGAGGTAACCAGCCCCCTTCCATCCAGACCTCAGTGAGGTGAAATTCTGGTACAGAAGTGAGCAAGAACCAGTAAAAATTCTGCTAGAGAAATTTAGACACAGTACAAAACAGTTTTTCAGAGGACATATGTAATTAAGATTCTCTCAACCTGGAAAGGTATTAGCTCAAAATTGCCCTTACTGAAGGCAGAAGGAAAATGAGAGCAAATACTGGAATACCAGAAAATTTATAAACATTTTATGGTTGCAATGAGGAATTGCTCCATTCAAATTACAGAAGGGATTATATCCCCCTCCCTTTGCCAAAGGCCACCACTCTGAAAGGCCTGCATGACTTGGAGAAATCAACAAATAAACCAAAGTGATAAGCCACAAAAGGAGTGGCCTCTCAAACTGCTTGTTGGATTTTGCCCTACAGCCTGCAAAGAAAGTCAAAGCAGAAGCCCTCAAGTATGACATGCAGGTAGTAGAGTTTACAACCTTACAAGGAGCCAATCCACTAGTCACATGTACACTTCTTATCTCGTACTAAATCAACACCAAAATGATCCTACAGCAAACAGAGTGCACTACAGTAATAAATGTGCATTTCTTCACTCTGTAAAACACGATCCTTAAGTTGTATCACAAAACTTGCAACTAACTTACATGAAGCTAACTAGGAAATTCAAGAAAATTTCATCAATTCGCACACTTTTTTATTCTATAAATGATAGTAGAGATGTGTATGTGTCACAAATAAGAGCCAACAATTGTTAAGTGATTTCAGAACTCAGAAGTAGCATATTCCTAAAGAAATGGTCTGTCTCCAGGCAGTTCTGCATAGATCTGCAAGTTTGAGATCTTGTACTTCCTCTAGAACAGCAGAGCACGGAAATGCTTGATCTCCCTGCAAGGTTCAAGCAGTTTAACGTTTATCAGCTAAAGCAATTCTTCAGCAAAACATTAAAAATGCTCAATTCAAAACAGTTTTGCTGCTATTCAACTTTGAACAGCAAGCCACTTACATTTTGATAGATCTGAGGTTTAGGACATGGTAGGGACTACCCTTGCATGCAAAATGGTACGTAGTTCATACTTGTCGATTCACCTCCTAGAAAAATACCTGTAATATAGCAAGGCAGAGGGAACAAAAATCTTCCTAAACACTTTTTCCATGCATCAGAGGGCTTTCCACTTTATCCCTTAATTGTGCTCTCGATTAATGAACGGTGGAAAAAAAGCCCTTGGAGAATACTCACATCTTCCAGATATTACCTCTTCTCAGTCTTATCTGAGGTGGCCATTTTGATTACTGATAGTTACTTTTGATAGTTACTAGGCTTCTAACTACAAAAACAAATGAAAATCAAACACATAAACAAAAACCACAAAACCAAGAAGCACTACCAGAGATAAAATTCACCTTGAACACTCCAACTTGACCAAAATATGTATTTATGTGCCTAGGGCAACAAGCTACCCAGAGGCCAATACAAAGCTATTCCCACACTGCCGAAAAGAACAGATTCTTCCTAAGAATAGCTATAAATACATGTCACAAGCCCTGGTAGGATTGTGCATCTCTTGCTGTTACTGAGTTGGAAAAGATCCTGTCCACTGGCACTGTTAAAGAAATCCAAGAATTCCTTACTGGGTACCAGGCTTCACAGCTGCAGTTAGTGTACCAGCAACAGACAGCTTTCTCCAAACTTCATACATGTCGCTTTCCACAAACTACAACTAAAGAATACTTGCAACAGGCTTATTCATGTAGGTGGTATAATTTGTATATGAGACACAAAATCTAGAAGTGACTCTCCCAGGAAAACTTCCAGTGAGTGTTACTGTTTTATAAAGATACAATAAATTTGCATGTTATAAATCTTAAGTTCTGTTTTCAAGGATAGTAGATATCAAAGTTTAGTTTCATGCATGATTTACAGGTAAAATATCTTTCCTTTAAAATACCCTTTCAGATGTGTACTGGTTTCTGGTTTCGGCTGGCATCATGTTAATTCTTTTCATAACGGCTTGTACAGTTCCATGATTTGGATTTGTGATAAGAAAAAAGCACTGACAACACTGGGATGTTTTAGTCATTGCTGAACAGTGGTTACACCGTGTGAAGGCCTTCTATGTTTCTCAGTGCCTTGCTAGTGAGTAGGCTGCCGGTGCACAAGAACCTAGTAGGGGCCACAGCCAGGAGAGCTGACCCCACCTGACCAGGGTGATTCCCCATACCATGTAATACAGTATATAAGCTGCTCCACAGGATATAAGCTGTGGGGAAGAAGGAGGATGGAAAAGATGTTTGGAGTTAAGGCAAAAGCCCTGCTTTCCTGGAGATGGCTGAACATCTGCCTGCCAATAAGGAGTGAATGAATTCTTTACATACTGCTTGTGCATGCAGCTTTTGCTTTACCTATTAAATTGTCCTTACCTAGACTCACATGTTTTCTCACTTTTATTATTCCCATTTTCTCCCCCATTCTGCTGGGGAGAGTCAGTAAGCATCTCTGCAGGACTCAGCTGGGGTTGAACCACATCAAGCCAATAGCTGAATATGGTATTTCCTGGCCTGTTAATCTTTGAGTGGCTCTTCAGTATTTTTAAACAGTTGGCATTCTAATATAAGATAAATCAAAGATAGGGTTAAACATCCTCACAACAAGTAGGAACCTTATATGAAAAAGACAACACAGAAACTTCTGAAAAATTATTCATGGTCTATATACAGAATTTGCAACAAAGCTTAGTTTGTTATCTTCAAAATAGACACAGTCCTCAGCGAATGATAAAAACCCAGAAATCCACAGCCTTGAACATATCAGAAACTAGAGTCAATAATTCCTAATAATCTGATTATTTCATACAATCACTGGGTCAGAGAGAGCTATTCAGCCTCTCAAAAAAACATTCATGCACCCGAACAACTGTCAACATATTAAGCTACTCCAGTTACACCCTACTACAGGTGCAAGCTAAAGACAGGATTCAAACTTTGCTCTTTTATCTCTTATGAAGTAAAGCTAAAATGGTGATTAAAAGGTTCTCAGAGGAGTCAGTAGTTAGCACAGTGAAAATCTAAGTATCAAAGAAGAAATGGACAAAAAGACTAAGAAAAAACTTCAATAGCCTATACACACACAAACAGCACAGCTGTTTAGAAATTTTGAACTTACTTCATGCCAACAATTCACAAAATGTCACAGGAACATCCATTTCCTGAAAGATACACATCTGTGAAATTTCTGAGTAACTCCTGGGCTGAAAGTCAAATGAAGCATCCAACAACCAAGAGACCCAATGGTCAGGAAATTCTCTTCTTGAAAACAACTTTCTGCTGAGAGGCCTATGAGCCTGTTTGAACTTGCAGTGGCAATAACAAGCTCAAATTTATCCTCTTTCATTGTTCATTATGTTCAGTGGCAATATCTATTTGACTTAAGTAACAAGTTTTCACATTTTCTGTTGGCTGAAATTAGAGCCCGAGGTGTTGGGACATCCTCCCTTCAGCAGGGCCCTCTCAAAAAAGTTCAACTACCTGTCTGAATCCCTTCTACCTTCCTTCAGTCAAGGCTGACAAAAGCTGACCATCATACTGCTCTAGTTGTTCAAGTTAACCCAGCTCAATGTCTGAAATGGGGTTCCAGTAGCCCATAAATTGCAGCACACGCCAAGAGAATAGACTCAACAGTAGGTAAGCAACATTTTCAGCACAAAGTAAGAGGACACAAGCTATCACACTAGAACAAATGCCTATGTGCTTCTGTTACAGCCTAGATTTAACACTAAGGAAGAAGACACATATTTCCTGCAGAATTACACCAACCAATATTAGATACAGAGTGAGTTTTCTACAAAGGTGTGGTAGAGTGCTGAAAGACTTAGTATTTGCATATGCATGCTGCAGATCTTTGACATAAACTGGCAATGAGATTATACACACACCCTGCCCTAAGTGACAGTCCTTGATAGATTACCACATCTACTGCTTACTCATTGTTTTCAAGCGCCTCTGTGCACCCTTCCATTACAAAAATCCCAGGAATACAAATACTGGTTGAAATTAGTGGGTGACAGCTTAGCTACATGTTCACATACAACTGCTTTACAGAAGACAGAGACTGGCAATACAGAAATGAGTGAGAAGAAAGAAGTGGTGCAATAAATACATAAACAAGAAAGGTGGCAGAGGAACAAGACTGGTGCAAGCAGGAAGGAGGAGAAGAAAATTATGAAAGTAACAGTGAACACATTTTTCAGAAAATCTAACATAGGCTTTTTGGTATATGTTGCCAAAAGTGACTTTTGTACAGTTGTTTGTGTTCTAATAGCGGCAGAGGACACAGACAGCAAAGTAGCAAACTGCTGATTACAAACTTTTAACACACAGTGATTCTTCTCATATCACACAGTTAACTTTGAGAATTTCTTCTTGTGCATGTCACGGATGCCTTTTTTTATTCATTTAAACATTAAAAACCCACATGCATTTGAAAACTCAGCAAGCAGATAAGGCCATGGAAAATTATTTATATTGTAATTCTACCTAGGGCTTAGGAAGTCATTGAGGTACAAAAACCCGGTAGCTGGGAAAAGCACTGCAGTTGCTAACAGTACATACTACACAGCATTACCATATACACATCAGCAATATTCTTCACACAGCATCCACCAACTGAATATCACTGCAAATGCAGTCTTGGCTTAGACCATTTGTCTTATTCATTCTGGCAGTTCTCATGGACAAAAGCAACTCTGTCAGCTAAAGGGAGACCACTCAGTGACCAAGAATTCAATGGCAGCAGTGCTCCTGACACTATAATATAATTGGCACAATAAAAACTAAATCAGCATTCTACTACTCTTGCGGACTGTGGATATTGGATGAAGAAATGAGCAACCCACCAGCTTAGGCAAGCTGCAGCTCATTCTGATGCCCAGAGTTCCTAAGTGCTCTACGTTCACAGAGAGGGAAGCATTCTTGTTCTCTTCCACACAGCAAATTTTCAAGTCTTCAAACACATTCCCATCACACTCCAGAAATACCAGGTATTACAGCTCTGTGCAATCTTTTAATGCTTTACATTTTAGAATTCAGAGGGTTTAATTCAAGACATTAATTTTCAGTATCTGCACAATGAAAGTCAGAAGTCCAGCTTCCTTCATATCAGAGGATTCAACTTGAAATAAACAAAATTTGCCACTTGATCATACGGATAAGCCACTGAAGTCAGTAAGCCCTTCTGTATTTAAATATTTATTATTTGCCATTCACAATATACACTGAATTTACATTTTATCATAAGAAACTTAGACAAATTAGCATGTTTTCTACATGAAGCTGTCATTAACGTGGAAGGTAGTTGGAAGACATATTAGAAATCTTATAGCTTCTGCACTGAACAACCGAATCATAGGTAAGAAAGGAATGGCATGCCTTCTGTGAGCTGCAAAAGAATGACAGCAAGAAAAAAATATAAGTGGGGCCAAAATTAATCATGCAAAAAGAAAACAGCTCCAATATAAACCAGTTGGGAATCCTTTCAAAGTACCACAGCCTTCACATAAATTTGTTTCAGACCTCACTGCTCCTTGTCATATTCTCTCCTCTGGTATCAGCAAACAAATACATGATCAACAACAAAAAGTACGATGTCACTCTACCATTACTAAAGAACTTCCACTGCCATTTAGAAACAGGTACTTCAGCAATATTCAGAGGATTAAAACAACACTCAAGACAAAAGTTTAATTAGGCCCACATCATTCTTCTCTGGACTAAGGTGTCCTATAAACTTCAGTTAAATAATCTACACTCAAGCCAATGACAAGGTCAAAGTCAATTTTCATCATCTCTTTCTTCACATTTGCAGGAAACCACAAAATTATGGCTCTTCTGTAAAAGTTGCTGCTGATTAGACGTCAAAAAAACGTTCTCCCAAGTAAGACTGTCTACAACAACAAAGCAGCACAATGGAACTGTCAGCTACAACATCCAACACAAACTGTATTTCTCTGCCAGTTCTGGCAGTTAGAGGAGTTTCCATGCACTGTTTTTAATCAGTAAGATGAGGACTTCTTATTGTAACTGTGATTTAGACACTAAATCTATCTTATCTCTTGAAGTTTTAATTCTAGACCATAGTGGTAAAGACACAGTTTATGTTATACTGCAGTCTCTCTTGCTGCATAGAACAAGACTTCAGCAATACACACTGTATCATACAGAGATGCACAGAAGTCTATTGACACAACTCCTGTCAACTGCAGGTTCACATCATTGGCTCTTCCTTCAGGGCATTTTGCCACAGATCTTTTTCTACCCATGCACCAATCATGCATCTATAAACAAAAAAAAAAATAAAGCTTAAGAGAAGGCAAGTGACTTTAACACACATTTAAAAGCCTCTTTGTATACTGGCCTTTTTTGTTAGGGACAGGCAACAGCCAGATTAAAACAAAGAAACATGCACTGATCTTATTACTGTAAAGGTCAGGGACAGGAAACTTTTGGGGAAAGGTGGAACACGAACAATTTTCTTTTTTAAATGGGCAGCCGTGTGCAGGAAGAACAATGTTCTTCCAGAAGATGCTGGCAAAACATGACCACAACAACTCAGCAAGAGAAGCTCCAAATGAAAGAACACACACGCATTTTTTCAGAACGAGGGCCGATTTACGCAGTCAGCCCTTCTCTTTCTTGTCTTAGACCCCTGGCACGGAAGCCGAGCACGGTTTAGGGAAGTGTTCAGGGCAGGTTTTCCGCTCTCCCAGGCTATGGCTTCTCTGAACGGCTGCGGGTTTCACGGCGCCGTGCCCGCCCCTTGCGCCCGCGGCCAGGGGGAACACGGCCACCGCGACGGCTCCGGCGGAAGACGACTTAAACCGAAATAAGTTTCCGCAAGCTTCGGCGGTTTTTTTTGTTTTTTTTTTCCATATTAGAAGGAGGTGAAGGCTCGGAAAGGCTGGACAAATAAAACGGGCCGTTACCAACCCACGCAAAGTCTAAGAGGGAGGAGAAGGGGAGGGACGGACGCGCACGACACAGCGAAGCTGGCGTAGCGTGATGAGGGCAGCCTGACATAAATGTTTACGACGCCGGCAGTAGGAGAGGGGGTGAGACCAGGGAACGCGCCGACACGGCACGGCGGTACTTGGGAGAAGGAGTTGTCCGTTTCTTC
>NW_009706402.1:0-49788 GCF_000703405.1 Apaloderma vittatum | reverse complement strand
TTATATTATATTATATTATGTTATGTTATGTTATAATTTATTATATTATAATCCTTTGTATTATTTACTAAGAGATGTGTGCATGCCTTTGGTGCTGTGCTCTTAATATAATATCGGCAAAGATAATATGGTCTCACAAGGATTTAACATTGCACACTCAACTTTTGAATGGTTTCCCGAGATATTTTTCGACATAAAGTTGAGGAACGCATTTAGATTTCTTTTTAACTTTGCTTTCTTTTTTCATTTGTGCTGTCGTCAGTAGACAGCTTCAGTTCAGTAACTTGGTGTGAGGCTTCCTTACTGGATTTATCAAAGACAACAGCACAAGTGAAGAAAGTTCAGACTGGCATTCTTTGAAGTTATAGCAGTTAAACAAATTCACATGGGTCCTACATCGACAATAACTCTCCTTCCACACCTCACATTGCCCTTTTTTTTTTCTTTTGTGCTCATCTCAGAGCTAATTACCACCCTTTTTCCTGCAGTGTCCTTGATATCAGATCTCTGCTTTGCGGCTATTAGCCATGCACATTGAAGTGAATGGTCCATAGAATTTGGGACTAGGGTACAAGTGGAAGAGGATAAATAGGGTTTTCTTCTTAGGTTTGATTGGCTGACACTGCTACCCTGTGAATTCATGCCCTTCTTCCTAAATAGATTTACACTTATCCCTTTGGAAGTGACACCCTCTGTGGTTTTGGCACTGAAAATAATGAGCTGAAGCTTGAGTGAGCCTTTTATTTCACATACACTGCGTGATTTCATTTCATGTTCCTTAGCATGACTTAGAAAAATAGTAAATGTAAGAAGTACACACTACTTAGCATCAGATTTTGCATATGAAAATGATGACCCAAGTAATGGCTCACTAATTATAGGCTTCCAAGAAGGCTGACTAATACATCTTGAAATAGATTTGATTTGATCAGCTATTGGAAATTACGTCTTTTTGAAGGAGCTAAGTTTAGAAGATTGTTCTCCTATCAATATAATGCATTTGCCCCACTAAAGATTTTTGATTCTTAGTATTCCTCAGTGTTAAGGAACACATAAAGAGTTTAACTTTTAAAATTAGCCATCTAACTCCAGGAGGTTATTCTGTATATAACAGCTCATAGCCGCCTGTTACGCAACCAGAGCTGTAAGACACACTTGGAGCGTTACAGGTTTTTCATAAACATGGGAATAGGATCCATTATCATATCTGTCGAACCACAGTGTGAGTGAAAAATGTGGGCTCTGCCTCCTAACTTAGTGTAACGAGCAAGTCCTCACAAGGCAGTTTTGTGGCTGTCAATGCAGTGTGAATGTATCTCTGGGGTAGTTAGATTATTTTTATAGCTCTCCAGCATTTTATGTGACATTGTTGCAGGGAAGATTGAGTCTGTACTTAGTTGAAACATTTGGGAAAGTAGGGATCTGTTGTTCTTTTAGTTTAGTTCTTTAGGAATTATAATTCGTTGTGGATTTTGTCTTGAGTCTTAAGGCTGCAAATGCAAGTCGTAATGTGTTTTCTTTCACTATTATAAAGATTTGGCGGCCAAATTCTGTTTCCACGATGCCTCTGCAAATCTGGTTATTTTTCTGGAAGTGGGAGGGAAGTCACAAATGTTGTCCCCTACAGTAATACTGGTGAGGAGTATGAAGAATGGGATGTTTCAACTGCTGTCACTCATATAAACCTTTTGGTCTATTGGAAAAAAATGCTGTAATCTCCAAACAATCAAAAAAATGCTTTTCTCAATAATTATTTTCACATGAAAACAGGGGGAAAGTAATATTCCTCTAGTAGAATGAATTCTAGATGAATCTAAGGTAGCAATTCTAAAACCTTCAATAGCAATCTTGGAAAAAATCAGGCAATATAGTAAGGAATGCAGAGCTGGAAACCTTCTTCTAAATGTCTTTTTGTTAGTAAAGTCAGAATTCACACAGAAATGTTTATCTTCTGAGCTCCTGGAAACAGCAAAATGTTCAACGAGTTTCCACATCAATTAACGTGTTAAAACAATCCAGTAATCTATTTAAAAAAATCTAGGAATCTATTAAAACAAAGAATGTAAACAGGATCTTAACGTTAAGATTCACACTGAATACAGAGGGCATTGCTGAGCCACTTACCGGGCACCAGTTAAGATAAAGGAGGCAAACTGGCAAAAAAAAAAAAAAAAGAGAGAAATTCCACGTTTTTGCAGTGTCCTAAAAGCAAAACTTGTCTTACTTGTTTTGGCTTCGTTTAATCTCTAACAAACTGTGATATGTTTTAGTAAGGTACAGAGTACGGCCATTCAGCTTTCCTTATTTCAAATACAGCCTGAAGTAGGTGAAATAAGTGAGCAAAAAATATCCAGGCAGAACATGCAGATGAAGATGAAGGAGGCGATACCCACCGTTTCATGCAGTATCCATCCAAGTGATTAGAATAGTCGTGTGGGTTATGAATGAATGATTTTCAGATCTGTCTTCCTCTAGTGAGAGAAATTGGATTATAAAAATCACACTTCTCAGAAAACCGTGCCAACAACTGGGTGACGATGCCTGTGTAAGATGAACCACTCAGAGTTAATATGCATTCGTTGGTGACAAGTTTCCACACGGAATTAAGAGTATTTAGTAACTAGAGCCACCTTGAAGGACACGTTGATTTGCAGAAACGCAGAAAAAGGATTAATACTTTTTGATAATATAATGCACGTATGATATACACATATATGTTATATAAATACCCTGATTTTCCTCATTCCCGATGACTGTGTTAAGTATTAAATAAAGGAAAGACATTTGTTTCTGCTTCTCTAAGCAGTCAGGAGGACTAATTTTATTTCAACTCTTGTGAATCGCAGGCAGAGACAGAATTTTTTTTCTAGTCTTAGTTGAGGATTCTTGGTACCTTTGGCAGGGCAGACCTGGGCATCTCCCAACCTTAATATTTCGTAAAAAGCTCATCAGTTTGCTGTTTTGGGGGAATGAGTTTTTCATTTCTTTTATGCCTATTTGTTGTGTCGTAATGAAGATTCCACTATTTCTCTGAACTTATTTGACTACAAGGCAAAATGCATAAATAAATCCTAGGACATAATCCTACCTTTGAGGTCTAAAGGCTTGATGATGCTGTACTTTTTTGGACACAAAAGATGTTAAATAATTTCAGAGACCTGAATGGACCTTTAATGAGCCTCAGTAATGGAGAAGTGACTCAGAATGAATGGAGATAATTAACAGATTGAAGTTCTGCAAGCAACAAGTAATTGGATTATAGGTGGTTAATTTGTTTCCACAGACATTTTTACTATCTGGTAATATGCAATATTTCATTCTTATCTTTTTATTTGACAGAAAAGTGTCTTCAAACCTTTGATTATCCTCAGTATGCTCTTGGCTACCGTTTACTGAAGGAGAAAGTTACCATTTAAAAAATACTATGTTTAGTGATTGTCCATTGCCTCTCATTTTTATTGCAAACAGCAGTTGTTTCTGTTTCCTTATGATGGTTGTACCATCAGGATGCCTTAAGAGTTGACATAAGGATAGTTTTTTCATTTTTCTGACACTAAACACACAACTAGTAGTGATATTCCTAGGTAAAGGACTATGGTAAATTCATCAGCAGGGCCGATTGTAGAGAGCTTCATAGGATAAATTAAAAAAAAAAAAAAGAGGGGGCAAATGATAGATTTGAAATCTGAAATGATTTATTGAACCTGTGTTTCTGCATTTTGCTAGGCTTTTGTTTAAAGATAAGACAGGATCATGGACAACCTCATACAAACCTCTCCTTTATTTCCTTCCTTCATACACAGCAGAATCATTTCCTCCTTCAGTTCTACAAAACGTCTTTAACTTCTATCGCCTTCTGCAGAAGAGCTGAAATTGCTCTTTTCTTTCTCTTTATATTTGGCACCTGTATCGATGGGATTACTCTTCTGTATTAGATTCGGTCTCTCCCAGATACAGCGTGCCATCTTCTACATTCCATCATTCACACGTACATTTTCTTTTCTTGTCTTATTTCCTATCTGGCTGATTTTTAAATAGGCCAAGAGCTAGTCCTAATGATTTTTAAAAATAAATGTAGCCAGTGCCTCTGGCCAAATTAATTTGATGGGGTTTTTTCCAAGATTAATGTTAATGTCAATTGCGTTTTTTTCTCCTTAGGAATTGTTTTAATGACTCTGTTGCTTGGTAATCCACGGTCCTTGAAAGCAAACCAAAGTACATTGCTTTTCTATGCATTAACTCAACCACCGGTCAGTCGGACCAGGCAAAAAGGAACACATGGCCTAATAACATTTGCATTGATTGGATGTGAGTTTCAGTTATTACAATCCAGCTGTCTAGAAGGACTAGGGATTTGGTGTTTATCTCTGTGTGGTTTTGTTTAAGAGAGAGAGCAAACAAATATAATATATGGTCCTTTATTGATGATGGGGACCTACGGTAAGGTTCTCTGATTTCTTCTCCAGAGGTGCTTTTAGATTCCCCAATCTTGATAGAATTAAGTACAATTCCATTAGGAATGGGACAGTAGAAATTTCCTACTAATTTGATGAAGATGGACAATTCTCTATTTTTATATTATCAAGAACTGTGGGATCCTGTCATCTGTGACAACCTGTCACATAGCCTGCCTGCCACTTACTGATGGGAAGAGCTTGTTCTGTTTTACCTTTTATCCTCTCCAAATGAGAGCAGTTGACAGGCCTGATATGAAAAAGTAAACTTTTTTCCACCATTATATGAAATTTCTTTTTAGCCACAGAAATCCAATTAAGCTCATACAATCGTGTCCTTCAAAGTGAAAAAAAAGAATGTAGTCAGAGATGACACCAGTTAAACAACAGGCATGTTGAAACTAATGAAAATTTGAAAGGATCTTGCTGGATCAAGGTCTCGCTTGCTAAAATTTCACCATTGATGCTATGCTTGGCAGTAGGGAGAGCGGTGATTTCTGTTTGTGTGTTTTATTATGGGTTGTTGCAAATTCATGTTTCTTTTTACTGTTATGATGAGATGCACATATCCATATCTTCCCTGGCAATGATGGCTAGCAGTGTCCTGTGCTCCTGGAAACTATTTTCTATTCTCATCCATTCTTCTGCAGCACTGGGCTCTAATGTGCATCTTGCCTGTGTCTTGATTCCTATCTTCTTTTTACAGCTTTTGGAGGTTATTTCCCCCACCGCAAGCTGATTCCATAATTTGGTAAAGGATGTTTAAGAGGCAGCATTTTTAATTTAGAGCCAACATTGACTGGGAAATTCTAGTAAAAGTTGATGACTTAGTAATCTAGACCTCACTTGTCCCAGTTGGTTGTGAGGTCAAGTCAGCCCTTTTACAGATCACTGCTGCCACAGAGGGCAGAATGTTAGACCTATATTATCATCAAAGACATTTGCAGCTGACATTTTAGATGGTGGTATTGCATCAACAGTGTTCTCCATGCTGTGGGCATGACCAAATCCCTTGTCATAATATTTAGCTAAAGGAGACGACAGAATTCAACATTGGGCATGTAGGCAATCAGTAGAGGTTCCATCATCATCCTGTGGAAAATGGCTAGTTATAAAATCGATAGGGATGGCTTAATTGCGGAATAAGTACATTGATAATTATTATACCATGTATAAATGGATAGCTAAAAAGAAAAGGACACACTGTGTCATTATCTGAGGTTTTATGATGAAGTTCCTAAGATAGCCCGGCAAGGTACGTAAAAAATGATCGTTGTGCCCACTTATTGTCATAATCAACAGTTTATCAAATGAATATCTGTGCTCGTGATGATTTAATTGGCTCATTGAGCTCTCTTCTGCTCTGGCTGAACAGAGCACAAGATTTCACAAACTTTACAAGACAGAGTGTAACTGCTAAGTAAGTGTGTGTTTGGTTGCATCAATTCAGAAAGGTAGAAATAGGCTGCTAATGGACTGGTTTGGCCTGTGAAAATGAATGTGGAGGCTCCAGTGTGAAAAGGATTTAACTTTAGGCTTCTAAACAAATATGAAAACAAGGGAACGTACTTTTTGGAGAAAATGGACTGAAGAAAATAAGATTTTAAGAGTGTACTTACAACCCCTTAGCACAGTTTCTGTAGTTTTTTATGCTTTTAGTGTTGAGATGTATGGGCAGTAATAGCAATAAGAAGAAAAGTAATTAATACAACTGATAGTGTTGAAATGAAATATGGCTTCAGGGCAGCAGAAAAAAATAGGGAGTCCTGGGCTCAGAGTACTAGGCAAGCCCAGTGAGAAGTCCATTATCACATGGGACGACTCCCAAACATTGTTTAAAACATATCAAAGAAAGTGGCATGATATTACCACCTTCTTTTTCATCAGCTGGGGTTTCGTATACGGAAGTGCTTTATTGAGATACAACACGCTGAAACAAAATGCAACAGTGAAAGATGAAAGATTTAGTTCAAAGTTTCAATACAGAGACATTATATGGAACCATAAATCATCAGTGGAATTCTTGGGGGGACTGTAATCCAAAGCCTGAGAAGTTACTCATTTATGAGTACATATTTGATAAATCTGACATTAATGAAACTTGATGGTGTGTTTCATAGGACTGGAATGCTGGCATCTCAGTGGTAATGGTCTGCGTAAGTAGATGGAAACAAAGTCAGGTGGCATTTCATGAAAAAGGCCACTTTCTGAGTGACACTGAAAGAAGATGATTGGCTCCCTGACAACATTCTTGTTACGTTCAGAGAAAAACAAAATAAACCACCTGTGTTATTATAGAGGATTTCAAGCTCAGAGGCTTGCTAGAAAGTTTACCAATAGTTAAATATTACTAGAATTTCTAAAAGTCACAGATTACATCTTCATTTTTCAAAAGAGGCTGCCTGAGGCATAGGAAAATTTTGTGTTAGATATGATTTCATGATGAAGAAAAGGTATGAGCTAAATAATGTAGGGGGAAGTACTGAAGAGGAAAATGTAAATGACTTTTGGGAATCACATTAAGGCTATTTTACTGCATAAGAGGAAAAAGTTGACAACACTCATATTTTTTAATCTGTATATTGGTTAAGAGTAGAAATGGAAGAAAATTTGTAACGATCCAAGAGAAAAAAGAAAAATTATGGTGTTGAGTATAATAGAAAAGAACTAGATTATAGAAAATGCATGAAAGAAGGAAAAAAAAAACTTAAAGGAGAGAACTTTGAGAAACAGGTTAAAAATATAGAGTTTTCACAGTAATATAAGCATAGTATAATACTACTATAATATAACACTGAATAGAAATAGACAAATGTCAATAATAACATATAGAAAGCTAAAAGATTCAATAACT
The DNA here is from genome assembly GCF_000703405.1 of Apaloderma vittatum. Classification (NCBI taxonomy): domain Eukaryota; kingdom Metazoa; phylum Chordata; class Aves; order Trogoniformes; family Trogonidae; genus Apaloderma; species Apaloderma vittatum. Next base: position 42,480 of record NW_009706402.1, on the reverse strand, counting down.
AATTTTGTATTAAGGAGGAAGGTACATCAGAACCAATCCTAACAGAAAGGATGTCTGCTTCTGGGCATTGAAATGGAAAAGTTAAATGAGGGTGTATACAGAATCCATAAGAATTAACAGAAAAGAGTTGTGGCTGAAAAAATTAGGACTGCTTTACACACTAACCCCCTATGAAGTGAGAAGCCAGAGCCCCAGTTTTTGGAAGATTTGCTTGAAGAAGACAGCAGGGTCAATGCTGCATTTCCTTAAACTATTATCTTTTGCCTCACAATATTTTAATGTAGTGAGAAGAATAACACAAACACAACGTAGCCCACATTAAATAGCAAGAGAATAGGTCTGCAAAAGATACCACAAACCCAGTTGTTGTGTTTCTATAGAGAACGCAAAATAATTACTCCTTGGCTTAGGTGCTACATAATGCTTATGGCTTGGAAGACGTACCCGAGATCATAGCTGCTGAGGTTTGAAAGGGATACAGAAGTTAGTGAAGGAATCATAGAACAATTCAGGTTGGAAAAGACCCTTGGGATCATCAAGTCCAAATAAGAAAGAGATGAAACCACCTGTATGGTGGTTTAGCCAGCATAACTAAATGAATTAACTTGATTGTTACCAAAATTGAAAAAAATATAATTACCAAATCGAAAGGAATTTGTAAAGAATGAGAATATGAGCAGTGTTTTCAAGGCAGGAGACTAAACTAAGACTCCCAGGTCTTCTTCGAAAACAGTACTTGGAAGGATTAGCATGATGTCAGTATGTTTAGGTGAAGTAAGTAAAAGTGTGTGTGGCTGCCATGACTGCTGTTATTTATCCAGTTCACAAGAACTGAGAATAATAACGAAAAACAGGGAAGATTTGGATAGAGCCTACATGTTACGTCACTGCTGGTTAGGAAATGTTCTTTTAGGGGCTTATGTTTTAAGTGTGCTGATTCTAGCTTAGGATTTGCTATTGACTTCCTTCTTAGTCTGTTTTCTCAGTCATGATATTCCTGTGTCAGAGGCCAGAGACGACTATAGTCATGGTTAAAATGTGATCATGGGAGTAGACTGTCAGTTGTATAAATCATTTGTTTTGCTTATTAATTCTACGCTTTTTTCTTTTTCCTTTTTTTTTTTCCCTTTTTTGTTTTTTTTATAGTTTGGTCCCCACCCTTGAGCATGACACTTATCTCAGTAATACAAGTGTGTTTGATTACCATGTTAATGGGAAATTTGTCATTTTTAAAATGTCTACTGAGAAGAAAATAAGAACATGATAGATACTCAGTTAGATGAGTCTAAAGGTCTATCTAGCCCACTGTTCTTCTTCCAAAAGTGACAACAACAGATTTTACTTAAGGATAAATAAAAAAGCAATATAGTATATGCAATTGAAAGCCTGCCCTCCATCAGTGCAGTGCAGAGCTGTGAAACTTCCCCAGAATTTTCAACTTGTTGGAAAATTATTTTTTTTGAGCTATCTTTGCTTCCTTACGTGTATATCTGCAGAAAACCAACTGATGCTTCTAACACTGAACTGTATATTAAAATAACAAGATACTTTGATAAATAAAAATAAATCCCCAAAGTGAGCGTGATATAGTTTGTTTTCAAGCAAATCCCAAAAGCGAGCCTGCTATAGGTTGTTTTGATGGCTCATTCCACTCCAATGACACACATAAAATGGAGACAAGCTTTTTCCAAAGTGAGACGTCGTTTACTAAATGTGGAAGTGGGGAGCAAAACAGAACGCAGCACAGATCCAACTGGGACATCTGCAGTGGTGTAATCGAGGAGTTACTTTCTTCTCCAGTATTTGGAATAGAAAAAAGCATCTCTTTCTCCAGGTTATATCACACAATCAAATACTTCTCTGCAACAAAGCAAAGAAGTTCTCAGCTAAGGTTTGAGTTGAACAGGATAATACTGCTGAATCAAAATTGGGCAGTAATGACCAGTGCTGGGCAAATAGAGCAAACAAGTATTTGGGAGTATTTAAACAACTCAAACAATTTATTCACTTTGCCAACCTCTCTTTAGTATCTTGGCCATTACTGTAAGACATATTTAACATTCCACAAGTATGCATGTGAGTATGTATTTACATTTGAATAACTTGCAGATTTGGTTTCCATGAATCTTGACAGACCGTTTATCAAAAAGAAGCCAACCAAAAAAACAGCTTCAGACATTATGACCTTTATTTATTGGTTCAATACATATTTAAAAACCTTTCAGGCATGTTCTATTTTAGAATATATTTGTATGGAGTCCCACCTCTCTGACCCCGTCATAAACTGCTCTGTCTGTGACTAAAACATAACATCAGTTTTGGTGTGCATGTGATGAGCAGTTACAGAATGTTTTGCATTTTGGCAAGTGTTAAGAAACTCATTTCTCTTTATCTGGAATAAAAGCCAAAAGAATTGTCTAATAATTAACGGCTTTCTAACATACCAAGAAATGTCACTTCTAGAGGGTGAAATCTAAATGATATAAGTTTAGACTGGAAGTGAGGTCTTCATTTTTTAACTGTTGCAGGACAAAAGATGTAAACTTGTACTCTTCACTTAAAGCCTGGTATTTCATGCCTCTTGCAGGAAATATTGGGTGAGCCTGGTTGGCTTTGTGGTGTGAAAGGTGTAAGAAGCTCTACTCTGCTCTGGTGACAACCCACCCACAGTATTGTGTTCAGCTCTGGGGCCTTCATCATAAGAAGGACGTGGACCTGTTGGAGCAAGTTCAGAGGAAGCCATGAAGATGAACAGGGGGCTGAGGACAGGCTGAGAGGTCCCTTCCAACCCAAACCATCCTACGATTCTATGTTCTAAATCTGATCATTGCAGCAGTGAAACTGAGAAGAGTTATTCAGTCTAGCAAAATGTTGCAAGTCGTTTACGCTGCTCCCATGTCCCAAGGCTTCAGTGTTCTACTTTCTTCTTCCTCAGGGTGAAGCGTCCCATAATTTCAAGACAATTATCTCAGTCATTGCTCAAGAACTCAAGAGCTGGTGACAGGAATTCTTCATTTTTGTTGTTCGCCTCCCAGTGCAAGTCACCCGTAAGACAGGTGAGCCAAGGGAACATGATGTTATTTTAAACCGGAGGGATAATGTTCACACAGTAGGACAAAAAAAGTGAAACACTGAAATTGCAGGAAACGCTTATCAAATAGGTAGTAAAAAAAAGCAAATTTCCTTTATTTATCAAAGCTTGCTTGTGCTTCTGGGTGGCTTCATTTCTAATGTTGAAGAGAATCTCTCTTCAAAGATACTTAAGACAGGAATAAATTTTCCAACATCTAAGGAATGAAAAGAACAGTGAATAATGAGGAAATATTTGTGTTGCTCCATGAATCAAAGGGAAGTTTGAAAGCATTAGTAAAAAAAGGCACCCTGGGTAGCTAAACCTGTATTAATACCACAGGGATGACAGGATGATTTAAAACATGGTTCCAATTCATTTCAAAGTGTTGAAAAGGATAATCTCTGTAACTGGAGGTGATCCTGACTCAACTTTTACATCCTTTTCATTTGCCTTTTTCAGGGTCATAAGAATGTGATTTTCTCTCTCAAATTGTGGTGGGTGTATGCAAATACAGTACTTATCCTGAGGGCAGACCTACAGAGACCTGCCTACAGAGAATGGGTGTTTTCATGACAACACACAGAATTTTTAATTGCCATGAAACAACTGAAATAGTCATGAACACAGGGTCAGTGTAAAGTATTGAAACTGGTCATTTTTCATCTGAACTTTATGATCTGGCAAAGAACTTAAGCATGTATTTTATTTATATCATATTATATAACTACATTAACTGAAGCAGAATATACTTACTGTGCTTAAACATTATTGTATAGTAACTGTGTTAGTGGATAAATCACCATTTCCAGGTCACTAGTGCTGAACACCTCTTCAGACTTCTTGGAACAGTAGCTGATGATCCTCATATAGGCTCTAACCCTCTAGCTGGGTCCATGGGCGAATTTTCAAATATTCCCAATGTCTACAAATGCAGAATGGAGGTCACAAATCCTGATAAACAGACCTAACAACCACCCCTACATGGAGCAACATGAAAATTAGCATGAATTTCCCTTCTTTCTGTCATCTTAGAAAACATCTGAAAAATTCTAATCCCAAGCCTTGTTTCTCTGAAACAGAGAATGAATTTGTTTGTTTCCTTTGCTTTCAGATCCCTAGAATATATCATTTTATGCCATTTTCCAACTTAAAATGCATTTCCATTTTGACCCAAACCATAGTCACTTAGATGTACCAAACCTTAATTTTTCTTGTGCAGCAGTACCACAAAATTGCTTGTCGTATTTCAAAGAGCCCAAAATTTTAGTCTTGGTTCTTGGAATAGACTCTTAGCAGCTTTTAATCTTTTTCTCTCTCTGCTGAGATGACTTCTTATTAATTTTTGCTCTCCACAAAATACCGAAGTTAGGTGCATCCTTTCTGCATTCATACCAGTAATTCTTTGTGGCTGATAATATCAGAAATTGTATCACCCAACAAAAGAAGATCAGCAGAATTAAAAAATCTAGGATTTATCTGCTGATTCTTAAAGAAAGGTAAAGCTGAGCTATCAAATGGAGCTTTTGTTTAAAGAAAAAAGAAAAAAGAAAACAACAAAACAAAAGGAAATCTGTGTTTCCAGCCTGTCTCCTCCCTCCTTCCCTTCCTTCCTATCATAGACCAATGGGTTCCATTTTTTGGATCTGGATGTTAATGAATTGCCAAAAATGTAATTAGGGGTACGTACCTGTACTTCAAAATGTGAGCAGTTTACTGCAGTATGAGCAGTTCAGCAACAAATTCAAGTCCATTGTTTTCTGCCTAATCGCAGAAATCCTTTTTCTAACTATGATTTTTTCTAAATCTTATCCACACATGTAAAAATAGATGAAACTACCCTCAAGATCAACTCAAATTATTCATTGTGAATACAGCTGATAAAACAATAAAAAAGAAAAAATGGAAATTATTTCACCCTAGTTGGTTTTCTTGGTGTTTCAGCAGTGGCAACTCTGATTATTCAGCTTCATTCTTTTTTCATACATGCTTGAAATACTCACAGATTGCACAACGTACCAAAATGCCATTTCATTTCAAGGGTGTTTAATTTCCATTTTTGGTAAGGATTTTAATGTCTATCTGTATAAAAGATATATAAACCTGGAGCTTGAATTTTAGTGGGAATTAAACACCCATCTTCTATATGTTCCTTGAAAATTGATGTCACGCTCTCTCGCCCTCCCCTCTTTCTTCTAACATTTTTATTACCGACTATATCAACATTTAATCTTTTCTTAGAGCCTGAATTTTGGCCTTAATGACATCTTGTGGGAATGGCTGCTACATGTGGACCAGACTCTGTAGGTGATGTTTTTATGTGTTTCGTATTTATTGCTTATAGTACTCAAAGCAATTAAAGATCTTGAAAACTATTTTGATACTATTTTACCTCATATGAACAGAGAAGCAGTTGAATTCTTTTGGTTTGTTGATATTCTTGCCAGTAATTTTTATTTCAGAAAATGTGCATCTGTTAAGCAGTAATATCAGCCGTACACGCTGTTGAATTAAATACATCTTTCTATCAGGGCTATTTTATATTTCCTCATCAGGAATACTACTTTATATTCCTCCCATCTAATTTTTGAATGACTTAGATGTCACCCCCCAAAAAAATCACAAAATTTAAATTTCATGCTTCAGTAGTAATTCATCTCGATGTTTTTATGCTGTTGGCGTTTGAAACCTGAAGATATTTGTCAAGTCATGTTGGATAAGTCTTTTGTAGAGAGTGTCTCCGGGTTTATCTCAGCCAACGTTAATTCCCTTTGGAATATCTTGCAGTGAAGAACATCTTCAAACCTCGTCTCAGCCAACAATAACCCTCTTGGGCCTGGAGCCCAGAATGTAGCAGGCTGGATCACTGCTGCTTCAGTTTCCAGACCCTCTCACAATAAGCCAAATAAGTCACAATAAGTCAAACCATCCTGAATTTCCTCACACAGGACAAAGGATAGGTCTTGAAGGTGCTGAATTGCCAGGGCAGTACCCTTTTTCCATTTTATGATGCATTTTTGCTTCTTTCAGGTGTCTGTTGATGGCTATCTGAAATGACAAACACAAGTATTTCATTTCATAGACATATGGAAAGCTTTGAGGAAGAAAAAGATAATAAAAGAGACAGGGAAAATATTTAAACCTGAAATTGTAATACATGATAGGAGATTAATAGAAAAAAGACACAATCTTACATACTTGCCTTAATTAGGTAAAACTGCCACTGAGATAAAACTCTTTTAACATCAAATCACTGTAGCATTGGTCATATGTGACTCATCCCACTTTTACTTTTTTCCAGAAAAAAAGTCTCTATGCCTTGAGTTTTGTTGTTGATTCTATATCTGAAGCTAGACAAAGTGAATTTCTGAATGTTTTCAACTTCTCACTTCGCACAAATTGAAGGGAGAGGATAGCGAACTCAGACTACATTGTAATCAATGAATATTTTGCCATTCACTCCTGGACTTGGGCAGAGCAGAATAATATCGCGTTGGAAAAGTAATTGATGGCGTTTCTACTTTCTTTTTTTCCTCACACCAAATATATACATACTCATTCCACGTGATCAAATAAAGGGTAAATTATCTTTCAAAAGAATTTGGTTCCAACTAGCCACAGGAAGGGAAATCAATTCTCTAGATATCAGTAACTCTAGAAATCAGTAACTCTAGAGAAGTGTAATTCTGTGCCTGCTGAGAAAACACTGCTATTGATGTGATTTGGGGATTAACGAGTTGTGATATCTGCCTGAAATTATCACTATTACCCGAGTGAAACTCAGTGGATGTTCTGCAATGGGTGGTTAGTCTAGGATTGTGGTCTTTATAACATTTGAAGAAATATTCTGTAAAAATAAGTAATACAATTTTAGTTTGGTTTAGAAATAGCTTGTTCAGTATTTCTTCTTTTGGGAATATTCTGAGTAGTGCAAGCCATCCTGATGAGTTTTATACTTACCAGGAATAAACGGAAAGGCCTGAGATGGTTCACTTGAGTTGTAAATGAGAAGAAGAAAGTTGTTTAATTGTAATAAAAGTTCAGCTGGGAAAAAAACCCAAACAAGTGGCAAACAGCACAGGGAATATGTTGTACTTAGATGGTCACTGATGCAGGGAGCAGAATGACGGTGTTCCAACAGGATCATTTCCACATTCTCCTTGGATCAATGAATATTTAAATATTTTTTAGGAAGTTGGAAGAGTTTCAGTGGAAGTGACACCTCTCAGTAAGCATAAAGGCTTATGTCTCGCTCTGCTAATATTCTGACCTACTTGAGCACTTAGGAAGCAGTGATACTGCTGTCTTTATGTAGGCACAGTTTAGGTGCCTAGCTCCTGCAAAAGTTTATGAGCGTGGCACTAGGTACCTCAGTGGTTGAGAAAGTGAGGCAAAGCACTGTCTTTCTTGTTGGTATTTTTGAACTGTCCCTTGACATCCTGGCTTGTAGAAATCCTTCTCTTTTTTTTTTTTTATTCGTTTATTTTATTTGTTTCTTTGGTTGTTTTTTTTTGTTTTGGCTTTCTTTTTCTCTTTTTCTCCAGTCAAGTCACTTCTTGCATTATTATATGGGAATCCTGAGGGCCCACCTTGGAAGTATGAATACCCTGGCAGGGTAGGGTAGATCACAAAAAAGAAAATGAAGTTCTCTATATTCTAGTTTTAAGAATACAGATGTGACAGGAGAGAATGTCCTTTTGAGCCTGAGATGTCCTTCCACAAGTGCCTAATGCACACCTAAGCACACCATCCCATGGTCCTTTGAAGAGTCATAGAATGGCCTAAGCTGGAAGGGACCTTAGAGATCATTTTAATCCAGCTTCCCTGTCGCCAGGGACGCCACCTCTTGACTAGATCAGCCAACACATGGGGACTGAACGGGAATCGAACCCGTGACCTTGGCATTGTTAGCACTACGCTCAACTGACTGAGCTAACCGGCCCCCTAAGAAAAACGAGAAATGATGACACAGGCTTTCACTAGAAGCTAATGCAATTAAAGATCTGCCCACAATACAGTGTTTATTGTTTAATTGTCGAGGGTGAGGACTGGGCTGGCCACTAAATGCTGACAGATGCTCTCTAACCCCTCTCCAAAGGGCAGGAAATAAAATGAAGCAGAGAGACTAACCGATTGGAAAAGAAAACTAAAACCATAACAGTACTAATAAGGAAATAATGAAAATAATGAACTATGTGCAAAGATATACAAAACTGATGTTGAACCCAGCTCTCCTCCCCCTGATATCAATCCCCACAGGTGCTGCAGAGCAGGCGGCACCAGGGCAGCCCCAGGCTCAGCGGCAGAGGGGAACAAGGCACAGGGGCTGGATTTGGGAACTCAAGGTCAGGATCAAAGGCAGAAGAATGGACAGAGTCCTCCTCAAACACTGGCCACTGAAGAAAAGATAGACTTAACCCCCACGGTCCCTCAGCTCTATACTACAACGTATGTGGAATGGAATACTCTTGTTGGGGGCCGGTTAGCTCAGTGATTTGAGCGTGGTGCTGACAACAATGACCAACACCGAGGTTGCGAGTTCGATTCCCGCTCGGTCCCCATGTGTTGCCTGGTCTAGTTGAGAGGTGGCATCCCTGCCCATGACAGGGAGGTTAGACTAGATGGTCTCTAAGGTCCCTTCCAGCCTAGGCCATTCTGTGATGACTTCTACGATGATGACCTGTCCTGTCTCTCCCTCGCTGAAGGTGCAACCTTTTACTTCCTTGTGACCCCTTTTACTGAAGTGGCACACAAGAGCCAGCAGTGACCTTGGTCACTACAGGAGCAGATATCAACAAGAGCCTTTCTGCATCCCTGGCAGTAACTATAAACAGGTGTTACCACTTCTAGGAGCAGACACTGTCTGCAAAAACACGCTGCTAACTTCAGAAGGTACAGCCTCTTAGAAGAGACTGAGCTGAAAAATAAAATCACTGAACAGAATTGGCTCTGTTTAGCTCAAACCAGGACATTGATAAAGCAATCAGAAACAGTAGGGGCCTATTCTTCTCTCATGGGCACAGATGCAATTCTTGCTAATCCTGTATGATTTTTCATATCTTAACTCATTTACATATCTCAAGCAAAGAAAAGTGAGAAGATCAAATTAAGTAAGACTTTTACAGGTAATCCATTTCTTTCTCTTCTCTGCTCTTCTGAGTCAGAAAAAATGTGGAGTATCCTCTGTCTTACCGGGCATGAATTGTATTTAACAGCAATGAAATTCACTGTAGTCATGAAAGATACCTTGTGTAGACCATATCTGCCTTATTATAGTTTAAATTGCTTTTCCCATTGTTGTTAGAGTTATCTTTCCATAATTGCTTGCAAGAGAGGACCAAGTGATGGATACTGAGCTGGGGTTAGACCAATGTCTTTCAGGGACGAGCTAACTAAGCAGTGATAGGGAATAATCAACCTGAATTGAGCACTTCTTTTAGTTCTTCTTTGGGAACATATTTATTCATTAGTTTCAGCTGATACAGCGATTTACACTTGCAGGAATTGAGGACAAATTTAAGATACAAGTCATTTCCATAGTAAGCTGTTTCATGGCTCTTCTACGTGCCTGGAAGTATCATCAAATTGGAAGTAGGTGGGCATTCAGATCATATGTTATCTGGAACCTAGATGTGTGACATATGTGCTCTAGAAATGCTATTTAAATGCTAAAGATTGTGGGCTCTTTCCTGCATCTTTTCCCAGGTGATTGCTGTGGTTGCTGACTGCCCAGATAACTGAGTATTAAAGTGCAGAATTTTTGTGACATGGATGCTTTTGGTCACCTGTGAATATAAGACCTGATTATACTGGGCAATCTTTCATCAGGACTTAGGAAAATTAAATCTTCTGTGCACAAATTTGCATGAACAGGACTTAATAAGAAGGAATTTGGTTGAACCAGACAGCAATTCAGTATTAGAGAAATATTTGTAGACACTGTTTTCCAGTGTTCAACCAGCTCTAGTAATCTTGTATCAACCAGTTTTCCTGTCAAAGTTTTATCTGCTGCTCTCTCAGGTATTCATCATGCTGAATATGCTGCTTGATCTCTCTCGCTGCACATAACACAAAACTTAGTGGGTCGAGAGTTGTTCTCAGTGCTCCCGTATCACAATGAACCATAAAGAAGATGCAAGACATTTTCCTTCTTTCTTTTTTTTTTAAAGAAAAAATCCTGCAATCTTTCCAGAAAATCACAATAACTGATAAGAGCTGCCTGATTCATTATTTATGAAAGTGTGCGTTAGAAGCATCTGAAGAAATGTCATGAAAATATTCTCTTGTTAGGTCCTGTTTATGGTTCAGTAATTCTTTAAATGCTATCTTGCCGTCTGTTTAAGCATATGTTTAAATACCTTTCTGACTACACATACTTTGCTGACTGACGGTCTAAATGCATGTCTGTTATAGTTCTGATAATGTGGCTAATTATGTATTTTTGGATAAATGTCCTGATTTGAGAGCCCCACTGTCAAAGTTCTCTGAGGCCCCTGGTCTGGGAGGCAATCACCATGGGAGATGGGTCAGGTGACCCAAACGGACCAATCACAGCATTCCTTCCCATGGTGCTCGGTATAAATGGGCCCCTGAGAAGAGAATTGAGGTCTTTAGTGCTGCTGTGTGGGGAGTGTCGACACTGGTTGCGCCTCATCTCTCCTGTGCTGCTGGTGTCCTCACCCTAGAGGAGCACCGTTCCTGGAGATGGGTCATCTTTCCCTGCCTCCCCAGGTATTTTGCTTGCCCAGGACCTAGTTCTCATCCAGAGGCCATGAGTCCTGTATTAGCGTGTTCTTTTGCATCTTTGAATATGTTTGCATGCTTGTGTAATATCGTATGTAGTTCAACATATTCATTGTTATTTGAAGTGTTATTTTCTTTTTTCATTATACTGTCTCAACATTTCTTTCAACCTCAAAGTCTCTCCTGCTTCCCCTATTATCCTTCCCTGGGAGGGTGCTGGGGGGTATCCTGGAGAGTGTCTGTCAGAGTTTAATGGCTGGGCCAGCCTTAAATTTAGGTGATAGACTGTAGGTGTTTAAATAGTGACCACTAAATCTTCTTAGAGTAAGGTAATTGCATCAGTCTGGATACAAGTGGGTCAAGACAGAATTTGGCTGGGGGAAGGATGTGACAGTAGCTGAAGTGTAATAATAACTTGGATGAATGTTGGAATGCATAAAAAGGGTGATGTTTTGTTGTTCAAAAAGAATTCTCAGGATTCTGGCATAGCTTAGCCATGAAGTACTGCAGAGATTCAAAGGTGGTGTTCTTGTGGACCTGAGAGATAGGCAGGATCTCACAGGTATTTACAGTCATCAAGGAAGATGGTAACAAGTATTGTTTCATGGAAGGGAGAAATTTTTTAGCTGTGTTCAAAGAGACATCCATGAGGAAATATTATGGTTATAGGCTAGAGATCTTTTGGACACAAAAGACAGGGCAGGGACTTTTGGGAGGAACATATAGAAATAGAAGATCAATTTGTGTCAATAGGTGATGCAAATCCAGACTGGAAAAACAACAGACCATGTGGTAGTTTGACCTGACCCTGGCCACCAACTAAACTCCTGCCCTCCCTTATGCTCTATCCTGAGAGGTGGGAATTAAAAAAAAAAAAAAGGAAGGAAGGCAAAACGTCTTGTGGATTGAGATGATGACAGTTTAATAAGAAAAGCAGAAGCTGTGTGTAGAAATGAAGCAGAATAAGGAATCTGGCTGCTAGTTGCCATCAGTGGGCAGAAAATTACTTAATTTTTATTAATTGATTAATGTGATCCAGCAGAAGCTGGAGCGTGATACACAACAGCTGGGGCAGGATGTCCAGCAGCTGCAAAGAGAAGGGAACAGGCATGTTTAGGAGAGAACAAAGAATGGAAATAGATGGGGGTTAAGACTATGTTAGTGAGCAGGCAGAGGTTTAACCAGAAGGCTTAATGCAGGTGGTTTCAGTTGAGTCCAATTTAAAGGAGCTGGGAAATTTAGGACAAAATGGACTTAAGTGGAAATTGTAAAGGATGTATGCAGCTCTTCTGGTGTAAGGGGAGGAGGCAAATAACACCACATACATGGGTGTTTTTGTCATTTCTAAATACGAGAAAGGTCAGGAGAAGCCGTAGAGGGAGAGACACACAGAGTCAAAGCTTACCAGCGCACTCATTTTAAGTGTATTTGCATGCTAATACCAGCCCGAGAGGAAGCTATAGACCTTACATCTCCATTTCCTGAGCTCATATTGGAACAAACATGCAAAAACTTTGTGGGTATTTTTTCTTACAATGAACCTAGACCTCAAATTCTCAATTTTTAGTTTTCTTGTTCTGAACTATAATTTCCTTAACATTGTCTACATCGTTCCTGTTTGTCTCATATATATCATTAGTGAGGTTTAGCTAAAATCTATTTATCCAATTTCTTTAACTGCTTAAAGAACTGAAGTCTGATGGGACATGTTAATTGCTTTCTCCCTCACAATAATATCCATTAACTGCTTTCTATTTAATTTTAGCAAATTTAAACCAATTTAGGAAGAGATTTTCTTTCACTTTTTTTTGCACTCAAATAGTGATCATGAGTATGTTATGGGTGTAAAGGCTTCATTGGCTTCACAGGATGCTGGATCAAAGCATTAATTTCCTTACAGTGATAATGTACTTTCTGATAAAAATTCATATGCATACATCACTTTGTAATGAGAGATTTGTGGTGTATGACTACTTTTGAAAGTAATCCTGTCAATATAAATGTAAAGTACTGGATTTCAAGTCTTTGCATATTATACCAATAGTTTTTTTGAGATATAATGTTCCTGTTAATTTTGAAAGGATGTGCCTGTGAACAAGTTGGCTTTTCAAGCTGCATTCAAGCAACCTCTTATTTATTTGAGCACTTATATCTAAGATACAAGTAGATAGACAACTGAAGAAAGCTGGAACTAACAAAATATTTGGGGATTAAGTATTAGTTATGAAAGACAGTTATCACTTAGAAAGTTCTCTGAATATTCATAAAGCTTACAGTCTAAACTAACTGAATTTCCCCCCTTTTTGAAATAGTCTTTAAATGCCAGGTCAAATTCTCATTTCAGGCTACTCTGATTTACTAACTTTAGTGGTGTAATTGAGAAAGGGGATTTGATTTCTGTGATTTATGGTTGCATAGACCATACCGGATCTAGATCTTTGGAATCATTAAAGTAAAACTGATTTGAGCTTCCATCAGAATCATTTTATATGCCCTTATGGAGTACAGCAGAATTAGGATCTTTCCTAATCGGGAGATACTAGAGTGTATATGTTTGAACTAGAGCTTTCCAGCTGATAGTTGTCTCTCGGTAAAACCTATTTGAAATATTGATTACTTACTCTTGAGTAAACTAAGGTTTAATTGAGATTGGACAGGTAATAGGAAGATAATATAATAAACAATATTGCTTGGTGGATCTTCTGAGCAAATGAGGGTGTTTAAAATATGACTATTTACCAAGGGCGAAGGAATGAGATTTTCTAGTAGAAAATACAAAAAGCAAATCAGAGTCAAATGTTTTCCTTCTTGGGGACTAGCATAGTGGGGATATGGGCCATAAATGACTTCCGCTGACAGATCCAGCTCGAACAGTCTTAGTATCACAGTGATAAACTTACATGCATAATTACAAATGTGAAACTGAAATGCATTGAAAACATTGAACAGGCTGAGCCAGTTTTTATCCTGAATCAGAATATGAAACCATGGCATGCTGATAAGAAACGTTACAATCTGGGAACCGGAACATATTTATGTGTGGATGAAATAGTCATGGGATGCAATTTGAATCAAAAATATCTTTTTCTTTTTCTTTTTTTTTTTAGTTTCCTGCCTAATAGTATTCTATTTTGTGTAAACTTTGTGAGATAATTTTAAGTATTGTAATATATACATGTGTGTGTTTAGGAATATGTATGTGAGGCATGCAGTCTTCTTGGCACACACATAGAAAGGTACTGAAGTTGAGTCCTTAAAGGTTAATGTTACTTAGTGGTTTATGTGCGAGCAGTCTGCTTTTTTGAAGGTATTCACCTTTTGTCTAAGGAGAATGGATGCTGCACTTCCACTGCATTGCTTTGAAAATCCCTTTCAACTTCATTCACATAAGCTGACTAAAATTCCAGACAAGCTTGGGTTTTGTGGGTCTTTTTAAAGATAGTTTCACATGCAGATAAAGATTTGAGTTCTCTTAGATCTTAGCTCAGATACCAAAAAGGACCTATCTGATTTTTTTACTTGATCTTAAGTGTGCTGTGTGCTTTAATGCTTAAATTGCAGCCCACAGTGCATCAAGCAGTGCAAAGAATTCCACAAGCAGTAACTGGATGTAAAATGAGGGATTAAACCATTAAAAAATGGACAACTTCCGGTGCATTAAATTGATAATATAGCACTGCATATATGCCTCATATTGCTACATGACTTGTCATATAAACTATGTAGCTCAGAGGAATCTAAAGCTCCGTCAGAGACGATGGGTAGCACTGCAACATTTTTAAATACTGATTAGGAATTATGTGTAGGTCTCTAAGAGACAAAATAGTCATAAGGTATCTCACATTTTCTGGCACTAGCCTGCTCAGTCTTACCTCCTTCATAGGAAAGTGTGTTAACTAAAGCAGGAGGAGAACATCTTGCATAAACCTTTGCGGTTAGAGCATCCGCAAGCAGAATAAACTCTGTGAGCTGGATACTGTTCAGTCTTGAGGAAAGAATTAAACTGTTCTCCCACTCTTTGGATGAGCCTTCCAGCAGCCTCTCCTCCGCCAGCAGCATGACACTGTTGTGCCTTCTGTCAACAGCTGCTGATATTGCACAGAGCAGCAGGCCTACACCCTCTTAGGGTGTCATGATTTTCCCAGGGCTCAGCCACTCTGAGATGTAACTCTCTACTTTTCTGTTCGGCTGAGGCTGAGACGGTCAACTTTGAGCAACATTTCATTTCCCAGTTGTAACTGAGGACTTTTGACATGTATATAGCCTTATGGAAATCCACACGCATTGCACATTTAAATGATGTTTCATCTTTACTAAGCTTCCAGAATGTAGCTTGTCAACAAGTTCATCCTCCCATACATCTTGTGTGGTGGGTTTGTTAGCTGGTAAATATGATTTTTAACCTCTCTTGTAAGTAGGAAAACTGACAGGAGAAAATGAAATCATTGTTGCCTTTATTTTTGGGGATGCCCTGACAGCAGAAAGCGTCCTAGGTTTATGTAAGAATACTGGATGCACAGCTTAAGAAAGAATAAGCCTACCTGAAAATTGTCAAGAGCTACCCACTTTCAATCATTCCTTTTTAAGTATGTAACAAACGACAGAAGAAAAAGCCTTCCTACGCAGTATTAAAGGGCAATATGCTACTAAAAAAAAAAATATGTAAGACAAAATGTATTGGGTTTTGTAATTTTTGCCTTAACTGGTATAGTACCTGAAGGACAGAATAATTATACCCATAAGGCTCACAGAGAACAGCAGTTGTGGAAATGTGCTGTAGTGAAATCAAATCAATAACTGCGACTACTTTCAGCTCATTTTAAGTATTACTCTCTACTCTCTCTAGATTTGGGCTATGGATTATAAAAATTACTGCCAAGCCTTCTTTTCTGCATAATTGTTTCCTGATTTTTTAAGTTTGTAATTTTTTTTTAATAATGACACTGGAAAACATGACACTTGGATGAATATGTTAATGAATATGTAGAAGTTTGTGTTTGGTGCTGGGCTTTCCCACTTTTTTGAGGTAATTCTTGTTTTCATAAACACAAATGTATTTTGGAAACCTACTTTTCAAATAAGACCAGTGAGGTTATAGTTATCTCAGGATACTCCAATAACTTTACATCTATATGCAGGAGACAATCAACTCAATGTTTTCATAAAGATTTTCTTTTTAATTTGTCTAAAGAATTGCATTGAAATATAAGTGGAGATGACTGATCAATTGTACTAGCTCAAGCCTTGATTCTCTGTGGTGCCGAGTGCCCTTCATTTTCATGGAAGGGAGCTCTGAGACAGCTTAGCATTTCACAGATATTTGCACTGAGTGCTTAGATAAACACCTTTTTTAAGAAGATATATTTTCAGAATTTTATCTTTACCAGAGATGCTGCTCAACCACAGAGATAAAGCTTAAAATCCTGCAAAATTTAGTTAAATCTACTGAAAGCATGAAGCTGTACATACAGGTTTACATTCCCTCACTTCCCCTGGCTTCCCCTGGAATGTGAAACAGCATCGTTTTCTTTGGTGATCACATGTTTCTATTAATTGGCTCAAGTGCATTGAGTGGTGATGGGAAATTGGTTTGTATTGATTTGGAATAAACTCCAGTTGACCAAGTGTTAGTCCTTAAAAAGCTAAGGGACACGTGAACATTATGTAAGTAGTCATATGAGGGCATTTAGACTCAGTATACTTTAATAACTAATTACCACTGGACTAAAACGTGGACTTTGCTTGACCTAAGAACGGAGAGATGTTTTGTTCTTCTAGGGCTATGTGACAGGGTTTGCAACCCAATGTTTTCCTTTGCTACAGCTTTAATTGTTTCAGGATTTCACTGACTAAAATACAGTGAAAGTTCTGGTAAGGAACGACCTGCTCAAGGTTCTTCTGTGTTTGTGTGAATGCAATGTTAGTTTCTGGGTTTCCAAGTTCTACACGGTCACAGCATGGATTTCCCTGACTGACAAAGCAAATTGTAAAATCATAGATTCATTTAGGTTGGAAAAGACTCTTAAAATCATCAAGTCCAACCATTAACCCAGCAATGCCAAGTCCACCTTTAAACCTTGTCCTTAAGCACCTCATCTACATGGCTTTTAAATACCTCTGGGGATGGTGACTCTTCCAGTTCCCTGGGCAGCCTGTTCAAGTGTTCGACAACCCTTCTGGTGAAGACATTTTGCATAATATCCAGCCTAAGCCTTCCCTGGTGCATTTTCTTTTGTCTCATCACTTAATGGTTTAAAGCTGGAGATGAATAGGTTCAGGCTGAACATGAGGAAGAAGTTCTTCCCCATGAGGGTGGGGAGACCCTGGCACAGGTTGCCCAGAGAAGGGGTGGCAGCCCCATCCCTGGGAGTTTTTAAGGCCAGGCTGGATGGGGCTCTGGGCAGCCTGATCTAGTGGGGGATGTCCCTGCCCATGGCAGGGGGGTTGGAATGAGATGATCTTTAAGGTCCCTTCCAGCTGTGACAATTCTATGATTCACTCGTTGCTAGGGAGAAGAGACCAATCTCTGCAATGTTCACAGCTTTTCCCTCATCTGCTACCTCATCATAGAAGGAGATCTGGTAAGTCAAGCAGGACCTGCCCTTCATAAACCTGTGCTGACTGGGCCTGATCTCCTGGTTGTCCTGTACGTGCCATGTGATGGCACTCAAGCTCTGCTGCACAACCTTCCTCAGCAGCAAGGTCAGAAATTACAGCCCTGTAATTCCCTACATCTTCCTTCCAACCCTTCCCGTAGGTGGGTGTAAATGATGATAATCTTCTATTTTCTATAAGCTCTTTTTAATCCTTTGAATCATAAAATGCTCTGCATACTTCACTGATTTACAGACTGTGGACCTGATCTTTCTGTCCTTGCAAAAGAGCTTTTGTTTTCTACTGCAGTAGACCTGCTTTTATTCTTGATGAGTCATAATATATCAAATTTTTGTACTTTGTCACTGGTAAGGTACTTAATGGTTGTAATGAGACACGGTCATTTGGAGGCTAATGCATGGCAACAGAGGGACGAGTTTGTAAAATGCTTCAAACCTGTATGCCTTTTTTTTTTTCCTAAAGTGGTATGGAGTATATAGAAAGGGCAGAAGTTGTGAAGAAGGTGATGTATCACATAATTGTGCAATTTGCTGCATTAATAATATCGGCATGCAGGCAGTAGATATCTGTTTGTACAACAAAAGCTGGTAAAGTATATTAGTTGTTAAATCTGGCTAGACAACTGAAGTCTAAAAGCTAATCTTGCAGTGCCATGTAAACTTAATTGGAATAAATTGGATCAAAGGGTCAAGATGTTTCTGCAACCCTGTTACTACACAATGCGGAAAATGAGGTCAAGGTTTCAAGCTAAACAAGCAGGAAAACTAAGCAGAATTCCTCATATCATAGTATGCTAATAAATCCTAAATAAAAGCTCTTGTCTCCAAAAAGAATTAAGAAAGGATTAAGTTTAGGCTCATGTTTTCCTTCTTTTTTTTTTTTTCTCCCTGTTTCCTAGAAATGAGTGCTGCAGGGCCTGATTAGGCCCTTTGTATTCTGAAGTTATTCTCTGCTAAAGGAAAGAATTAATTTCCAGAGAAAAGGAAACAGAGTAGGAAGGAAACTGGGAAGGACAAGAAGACTACCCTGTGTGTGTCAAATTGCGTTTGTAATTGGTCAGGATTGAACATCAGATCCAAAGAGGCTGATAAACCTACCCTTTAATCAAGGTGTACCTTATTTAATTAATTCGCTGTATGGATTAAAAGGAGGCTGAATCCACCAAACACATCTTTGCAGAGCAGCAGTACAATTGCTGAGTGTGTAGGATATTTTCCGTGAGCCATAAGCTTTGGATCAAATTAAACTGGAAAATACAATGTTCAAAGAAAGTGAATCTCAGGGCTTTGAAAGAGTTACATCTACACTGACTTACTTGTTACCAATATACTGAAATTGAGAATTTGGATTTTTAATACATATATTTAAAAAAAAAAAGCTTCCAGCGTTCACTAATAACCATGGTAATTATCACTTCCTTCAACATACAGATAATATTTTTAGTTGCAGGGGAAGGGAAAGGAAAAAACTGTCAGGGAGCACTTTATGTAATGTGGGCTTTACAACCAATAATGGAAATCAGGTCTTTAATATGATTGTAGTGGGTTACCAGAAGCACCTGGAAACATTTATTTACCCCTGGCGAGGAGTTCCTTTTTTGAGGCATCTGAAGAAGCATTGTAGTTGCTGAGGACTTTGTGAAGCAGCAGCTATGGTCTAAACATGTAGATGTGGCATTTATGGCTGTAATTTAGTTGTCGTGATAGTATTGGTTTGACGGTTGAACTAGATGATCTTAGAGGTCTTTTCCAACCTTAGTGATTCTATTAGCTGACAGTGTGGTTTATGCAGCCTTGGAACTGGTGGTGGAGCTGGAAAAAGAACAGGTTAAAGAACTTTTATGATTTGTCACTTGCCTGAAAGCTGCCTTTGGTTTTAAGAATACTCTGGTGTAGACTGTAGAACAGATTTCTTCCAAAATGTTGATGATTAAAAGTGAGACAATTTAGAAAATGTGATGACCAGTGTAGAAGCAGCGAAAAGTTACTATTATTTTGTCAGAAATTGCCCATGACCTCTTTTGCATTTTTCCAGCACCTTGGTAATACACTTCTGTGGATTTCCAGAACGATATAGATCTTTCTTTCAGTGAAGAAAATAATTAAGTTTGTTTGAGGAGTGGGGATTAAGTGGTTTTGATTATTTTTTGGTGGGTTTTGTTTATTAAAAATCTTTTCTTCTTTTTAAAGGTATGCATTTTGTCTGCAAGCTCTACTTATTCAAGCCATGGAAATGGCAAAATGTTTTCAGTAGCTGCTTATTACCAGCCGTGAAAGAGAAATAACCCATTGTCTGTTCATGTATTTTGAAGTGAGAAATGAAACTGCATTAGAGATGTGAACAACTGTCAAATGGTTTGAAAATTGACAGTGAATCGCCATATGAAGCTGTTAATGGTACTTACAACTTCTCTTTGTACAGCAAGGAGAAAGGAAAATGAGTGTTTTCCACTACCCAGTTGTCCAGTTCGCATGTTGTGCAACAAAACGCAGCACGGGACATATAATTATGACTTAACTCTCATGACTACGTAGCTAACATTCTCAATCACTTTTCCTCTGTCAAAAAGTTATTCCACAATGTCCTAAAAATATCTTTTAGTAGAGCTTTAAAGCATCTGCTAAACAATGTATCTGTACATGAGTTACACTTCATACACTTAATTGCAGAATGCATCCATTGACCGTTACATTTCAAGAAGCAGTATGTGGGAAATTATTTTTTTAATAGTAATGCTAAACATAGTAAACCAATACTTTTCAGTGTTACGTGGCTGAATTGAATGTTGGACTTCGTATTTTATTTTTTAGAGACAAAAGAATTTTTTTTGTTTTTTTAAGGAACATTGCATTTAATTCAATTATTATATTTTGAGAAAGATTGTTTATGTGGGTTATTTACATAAATAACCGTTTAATGAGTCAATATAATCTCTAAATCTTCTTCAGGAGTTCTGTGTTCTGTTAAGGTCCAACATTTTATAATCCACTGCAAGTTGTCTCGGTTTCTTGGAGGTCATGAAATACATTACATTGCTTTCTATCCTGAAACCACGGCGACATTACAAATCTGTGTATTGTGTGTATGTAATCAGATTTTGACAAGTTACAGAAATTAGGAAGCTTCGTTCTTCAGTCACTTGAACTTCTTCATATGAAGTTCATTTCAGTTATGAAGTTTTTTAATAGAACACTTCGATTGACTTGATCTACAGTCATATTAAATTGAATTGCATTTGAACGCTTGAGGACACCTGGTGCAAAAAGCAGTATATGATGTGGAGAAATGTTTCTTTACAACAAATTAAAAAGTAAACCCTATCTTGGGGTTTTTTTTTAGATAATTCTCTCTTCTATGCAGAGAGGGAATTTAAATTCTAACGACTGAGGACAGAAGCAGAACTGAATCTTTGGACTAATGTAACAGTTGTCTGCTTTTCTCAGGGTGTCTGCTCTTTTGGGTTTAACAGTCTTTTTAGTCTCGAATGAAGACTGGGAGTTAATTAATTGATTTAACTTGACTAAATTTTAAAAGCATTTTTCATACAATTCTTTTTTCCCCCCTGTTTTTATGATCCTCATCACACTGCCCAAACCAAACTAAAACCCTATTAGTTTTGGCAAATTCTGTATTTATTTTCTTTTCTGATCACTGTTTACATATCTCTGTTATTTTAGCGTTTTATGAGATTTACCAAGGAGTGAGAAAAAATTTGCTTAAGACTGGGTGGATAAAGAGTAATCTTGTTAATTTTCTTCCCAGAAAGAAGAACCTGCATAAGACTCTAAATGCAAGAACTGCATTTTTGAGAGCAAAACACATCATGCTGGTTGAAAGTTTGTATTTACAATTAAATAGGACTTGGTTCAAGATAAAAAAAATCAAGGCTGAACAGTGTAAATACTGCAGCCACCTAACTGGAAAACTGCTCTGCCTCTTTAGTCCTTTGGAAAAGGCTGTGGATGATCAGTATGAGTCAATATACACGATGACAAGTGGGTTCCATTCATATTTCAGATTTTCTGAATGGCCACAGCATGGTCACTGGGTAGGGTAGGGACAAGAAAGACTCACGTGTGTGTAATGTAAGGAGCCATGTCAGGTTTTATGTTTGATTTCACTTTTTACGACTCAGAAATAGAATTGCCCTGACTTAACCCAAAGCAGAGTCTAGACAGAAGGCAGCTTGCTGGCATTTACTGACAGCATCTTGAAATGCCTTGGTGGTTTTACTGACCAGTCTCTGCGTGGTGCCTTGCCTGTGCCCTCATTAAATGCCACCAAGGCTGCAGTGGAGCACAACCCGCCCTTCTCTACCAGAGGAACACAATTGTGTTTTTCTGCATTTTTCTCAGCAGAAAAGGTCACGACGGGGAAGTGTGCAATTTTACTTTGTGATCTTTTAATGTTACGGAAGGACTTTGGTTTGCAAGGCATGTCTGTGTTTGCTCTGCAAGGATGAATAAGATAGCAATAAATGTTGAAAAAAATTTTGCCATTTTGGACTGTACCATCAGCATCTTTCACATGTTACTTAGTGCCTCAAGCTGTCCTAGGGGAAAGTGTTGTACAGTGTAATACTCTAAGGAAGCAGACATCAAAATTGGCTTAAGATTAAGATTCCAGTCAAAACCCCAGGAGACTGAAGTTCACTGAAAGAAGGGAGGAAGGAGAGAAGGGGAAAAGAAATTAATATTGTATGTATTGTCAGCCAGTGAAGCAATGGAATTTATTTCTTGTAATTCTAAACAAGGAGAAAATCCTCATACAGAGGAAAAAAAAATCACAATGCAGTGGTACCAACTACAGCTGTGGCTTCTTCAGGTTGGCTTGTCATTTATTTTCAATTTGATGCATACCTGTATCAAGTTAGTGTTACTTTCATGGATCTGATGACAGCAAAATTGCAATTTTTGTTACAGAACTAGAGTTTGGAAACTATTTAAAGAAGTGTAGTAAATATATCTCAGTGGTCCTTATATGTACCAAGGAGGAAAGGTGCTTTATTTCAGCAACGTCCAATGACAAGACAAGGGGCAATGGGTACAAGCTGGAACACAGGAGGTTCCACAAAAACATGAGGAAAAACTTTTTCCCTGTGCGGGTGCCGGAGCCCTGGCCCAGGCTACCCAGGGAGGTTGTGGAGTCTCCTGCTCTGGAGATGCCTGGACGCGTTCCTGTGCGATCTACTGTAGGTGATCCTGCTCTGGCAGGGGGGCTGGACTAGATGATCCTTTGAGGTCCCTTCCAACCCCCAACATTCTGTGATTCTGTGTGATTCTGTGATTATCTGCGCACCAAGCTGGTAAATACTTGGAAATGTGTCTGACTCATTGATTTGTTCCTCTGTGTTCAAAACTGTCAAATTTCCATCTATTTTCCACTCCCTTCAAAGTTTTCATGTCTGCTATTTTGAGTCACACCTGAGTGAGAAAATGCCTCTATCCTATTGCTGAAAATAAAAAGTTCCTATACACTACAGTTGTGTCTTTGAGAATTAATTTTCTATGGGAACACTTAAACACTGCAGTCAAGCTGGTGGAGATACAACACAGGGCTTGAAAACAATGTCTTTCATTCCACTTTCTGCTTTTCCAATGAGGTTAGCTGATAAAGATGTGTGTTGGACAATACCACGTTAACTAATGCATTGTCACTTCATTACGTTGTTTGGTACAGGCTGAAGCTATTTAATTCCTTGTAAATATGATTACTGAGGAGTCTGCTTTCCAAAACAGTCATCCTAGTGCAATTACTGGTTCACCCATTGCTGGCTGAATTTAAAATATCCATGGTTATACTGAAAGGAAGAAAGGACTAGAAGAAAATCTGCTGAAGCTGATACACAGCCTCAGTTCTGGCCTTTTACAAAGCAGCCTTTTGGGTTTTTGTTTTGTATGTATAAGTAGCCACATAGTAAAAGACTGTTGTTCATTGCAAGATTAGTTCAGCTGATTTGACTGCATCTCTTTAAACAATGCATATTAAAGTTCAGGTAGATGACAAAGCTTTTTCTGGGCTGCCAGGAGGGTCTGCTTAAGGCTTAGACCAATGAGGAAGAACCTTATGCTAAGACTGAGCAGTGAAGTTCAGGACGGAATTATCAGGAATATTGTGGGGTATAACAAAGTATTTCTTGTCAAAGAGTGCTGTATGGAAAACTATTAATCTTCGCATTTTCAAAGCAATCAAGACACTCTGGCCAGTTATTTTGTAGTAGGCACTAAATTCTTATGTCTATATTTGAGGACATGGTTTGTCTTTACAGAGCTTTAAATGCTGATGTTTTGACCAGCTCATGACAGATTTTGCATCCTTTTTCTAATCCTATACTATTTCTATAGTTGTATGCTGACGCACAGGGACTTAATACAGCTAGTTTGGCCTTCAAATTACTGGCAATAACTGGCAACAGGGTTTCATAGAATCAGAGAATTGTTAATGTTGGAAAGGGCCTTTAAGATCATTGAGTCCAACTGTTAACTCAGCAGTACTAAGCCATGTCACGAAGCACCATATCTACACATCCTTCTCATGTATCTGGGGACGGTGACTCCACCACTTCCCTGGGGAGCCTGTTCCAATGCTTGGCAGCCCTTTCAGTGAAGAAATCTAATGTCCAATCTAAACCTCCTTTGGTGCAACTTGAGGATGATGAGGAGCAGCTGAGGGACCTGGGCTTGTTTATCCTGGAGAAGAGGAGGTTGAGGGGAGACATTCTCACTTTCTGCAACTCCCTGAAAGGAGGTTGTGGTGAGGAGGAGTCAATCTCTGCTACCACGTGACAAGCGATAGAACAACAGAAAATGTCATTTTCTCTTGTCACTAACACAGTGACACATGAATAGTCAATTTACTCTGTGGTTAAAAAAAAGATAATTAATCATTAAAATACTTTTTCTGATTATTTTGCCTGAGAAGTAGCTTCAGCTAAACTTGAGTAGTCATCTGCGTTTCAGGAAGACTGTAGTCAGTAAGGGACTAGAATAAAGGAATGTAAGTGATGAACTTTGCTGGGTGATGAGGAATTAGATGGAAACCCTTCAGACAGAGAGGCTCTATTTTGGTTATGTGTGTAAAGCTGATATCACAAATATATCTCTAATCCTGAGAGACATCTTTGCCCACTACAGTACTATATGTAAGAAACAGCGTGGTGGCTCCATTTGCCAATGTGTAAGTGATGACTGCAGAAAGCGCTTCTGTTCTCTTCTCTTCTATTTCTGTTAGTACAGCAGCTAGGAAAAACAGTGAGTGTACAAGTCAGTCTATAAAACTTAGTTGGTGGGGGTTGTTGTTTGTTTTTGTTTTGTTCGTTTTGTTTTCTGCAATGAAATACAGAAAATATAATGGAAAGCATCCTTTCTTAGCTCATTTTTACACAGTCTTTTTTTTATATACAGGGCATATTCTGTGAACCTGACCTTCCATTCCCTAACAGTTTGTTCTGTCTTTTACTTCAGTGCAAGCAAGTGTTTAACTTTCTAAACAATTGTTGGGCTTTATTTTGTACAGGTAGAAATGCTGGTACAAGCTACAAGCAGCAAAATATCAGACCTTAAATACCCATTTTGAGCCTTCTTTTCCTCTGTGCCCCTTAAATATGAGTCACTCTTGGCAGGAACAGCCAGACCTTCACGTGCACACAAACGGTATTCTGTTTTGACTGGCTATGCTTCAGTAAATGATTTATATATTAACAAAGAGTCAGCAACAGCCTGATTTGGGATCTGGGGCCCTGGCCTCAATCCACGGCAGGCTCTGGCACTCATGATCCTTGATTGCTAATGTTCACAATGGGAGCATTGGCAGGGTGCTAAACAAAAACTTATTTCTGTCTTTTGAATTGCTGTCTTCAACAGCTCATGGTTTTCTTTTTCTGTTCATCCCTGAATGTAGCAGATGAGAAGACAGAGAAGGGGAACAATCTAAGTCAAATTACCTGACAAATCCTTCTGTATGCTTACTAAAAAGTTAAAAGTGCAAGATTTACTGTTATTCTTAGAACCAGCAGAAGACAAATACACTGTTTTCATTCCAGTTAAATTTTTAATTTAGGGTTGTGAGCTATAGTAAGTAATTCATAGGTATTATGCTGCCTATTTACACACAAATTTCATAGATGGCATAGATGGTTCTCTGGAAAATAAGGACTGTGTAAGTGTGGACCACATCAAACTGATTGTGAAGGTACTTTTTGAATTATTAGTTATTTGTTGCTTAAGATACTGTATGTTATATTATTGAAAATTAGAACCTTTGTGTGGCACCTTGATAGCAGCTGTAGTTCATCACTGGTGTTTCACGGGAGTCTAATCTGAATCGTGCAGAGTCAGTGCACTAATGTTCAGATTTGTGAGTTGTCTTGGCGATATGTTGTATATGTTGGTGTTCAAAGAGGAAGTACAACAAGGAACAGCATATTTCTGAAGACAGTACTAATCTCGTATTCCTCAAATATTAGATCTATGACCGTATTTCGCAGCTTTAACTGCTTTTCAGTACACCCTTGTAATAATTTAGTCATACGTGTTGTGGTAGATATCTAAGCATAAGAATCACCAAAATTGTAGTCACTGAGAGAAGGAAATGCCAACAGGAATCTTGTTTCCTAAATACTTCTCTCTCTGGAATATAGGATTTAATTCTGGTTTGCGAGTCGGTTGCTAATTCCACTAACGAACTTTTGCATTGAGATTACTTTCCTTCTTTTAGGGAAGAGAGCAGAAGCTGTGTGGGTGGAGCACTCGTGCGTAGGCCAAGAAACCCATATTCTGCTTGCTCTTTCTCTGAAAGTATTTGAAATTCCTGCTTTCAATAGTCAGCTGAACTATAAGTTGTAAGGCAATCTGAAGCAGAAGATGCTATTGAAGAAATACCCTCTGCCCGTATTATATATTATTTTAACAGGAGGAACCCCCTTGGGTAAGAGGTACAAGCTCCCAAGCAATTAATATGAAAGAGCAAGGAATCTTACTGAAAGCTGGATTTCTCTTTTCAAGAGCCTGTGGATCTTGTAGAATAGAGAATCAGCCTGCTTATTTAGTGCGCTAATGAACAACATGAATTCCTTTAACTGGGAGAGAAGTGGACACGTGCTCTGCCTCTGAGCACGCTGGAAGTTTACAAATGTGGAGCAATCACCTCAGCTGTGAGTAGATGATGTAAAGCAGTCAAGGCAATGGAACGTTTTCCTGTGCTAGGTTAAATAAATAACTTTTTAAAAATCCTTTTGGTGCAAAGGCCAATCTAGGGGATGCTACACCTTAGTGCTACTGTGCATCACAGAGCCACGTTCTGTTGCTTTAGAATTCTAGTCTACAAACTGATAGAAATGCTGAAGTTCTCCTTGATACATAGGTAGTTCCTCTGGTGAGAGAAGTAGAAGAGCTGATGTTTCCCTACGTGTAGAATAGGTGTTTAATCCAGAATTTAATCCAAATCCAGAGAAGTTATACAGCATAGATACAACTAGTTTTTACTAATCAATTCCAAACTAGAGTGTGCCAGTATACCCTTTTTCCATGGATAGTAATACTGGAACTCCTGGGAAGAGCTCTCTAAAAGCTAGCTCTGGAGAAGAAGAGGAATCATGAAAAAGGTAACCTAAAAACAGGTCCTAAATTATGCTGCGTCATGCCGGAATGCCAATTAAGAAATTTTAATGCTGGAAATGAAGGAATGGCGGTACTATGCAAAAGAATGCTGTATAGATAGTGAAGATTTAGCTCGCTAGGTTTGCATGACAGAGCTCTCTACCAGACCCAGCCTGGATACAAAGGAAATGTGATCATATTCTAATTTAATAGCTTTATATCTCTGAGAGACGTACATGAAGAGACCAACAGTTCAGAAGTCCCTGACTGCTGGGGAAGAAAGAGTTGTTACTCAGATTTTTCTGTTAAGTAACACTGATATCACTGAACAGTAAATAACGTAGTTCTGTAATTTACGTGTCCTACAATATGAGGATACAATATTGTAGGACAATATGTCCTACAATAAGATTGCAGAGAGATACATAGGCTGTTGATATTATCTTAGTTTCAGGAAGTAACAGTCACAGGAAAGCTCAGTGTCATGAGCTTTTGCTTTTGAAATAATTTTCCATTTCCCATATCAATTGATTATCATTTTTATCGCTCATTAGCATGGACCCAGAAGATTTCTGTCCAGAATTGCACAGCTGAATTGCACGGTATTTTTTGCAAATGAAAAAAAATATCATGCCTACACAATATTTTCTGAACATGGATTAAAAATTTCTTCCTGAGATCTCTCTGAAAATGCAGATTTCAATTAGAGCAGGGTGAACTGAAAAAGATATCGTAGTCAGAACACAGGCAAGTCAGTATTGTTCTTTTCAGAGCACTAATCATATCTATTTTAAAGGGAGAGATGGTGCAACAGCGACAAGTTGCTTCTCAAATGCCATTAGCCAGTGGTAGAACACTTAGTATACTAGTGAAGCAAAGTGATTTGTTTTGTAAGGTGGATATTTTAGTACTAGAAACTAAGATAATGACTGCTTCCACTCTTTGCTAAGCCTAAACGCTGCAAAACTTAGTCATCACGCACCAGATTAAATTATCAAGTGGGAAAACCAAACTCTCGGGGAAAAAAAAAAAGTAAAATTATCCTTCTCATTATTATTCATATCTTCTAACAGAGGAGGTGAAGCCTTCAGGAAGTGTACGTATCTGTAGCTGCTGTAAAAATCTGCATTTTGTGCCTCCCATTTGGGCAGCAGTGAAGTTTTAACATGTAGTATGGCTTTGCTAAATGGCATAGGTTGGTTTTTAGGATCACATCATTGGTGTGTCACGTAAGTTAAGATAGGAGAAGTATAGCTCTTCCCTGCTTCTGTTTTGGAAAATAGGGCATTTAACTAACATTTTTATTATTATTTTTGTGTGTTTGGGTTGGTTTTTTTTAATATTTGTGATTCTTCCATTGAAGAAAAGGTTTTCTTTGCCACTCTTTGCTTTTTCACTTCATTCTGTTAGTATTTTTGGATTCACATGTTGCTTTACCACTAGCTCAGAAGAGTTAAAAACTGAAGCAGACTTTGAATTAGTCCAGTAAATGTAGGAGAAAAGGATGGAAAAGAGATGACATTGCCTGCATGAGAAGTATTTTGTAGTAAATCATTTTTATAACTTTTTATTCCAGTCGGGCTCAATATTACAGTTGAGCCACTACTGAAATGACAAAAGCTCAATCATAAATTTACAAAAGCATCTCTATGTTTCCAGTGTGAAAACTATTGCAACGTACCAAGGCAAACAGATGTCTGTCTTGGTCTGAGACTGAACAAAGCAACAAAAGTCTAAGAATAAAAAGCAAGAATTCTCAAGGTCTTATAGTTTTTAACTTGTTGGTTGGTTGGTTGGTTGGTTGGTTTTTACTCTAGCAAGCATAACAGAAGAGACTACTGAAGTTCTGCTATTTTCACCCTTAGCAAAAATTTGAAAATTTAAAGTGAATAAAGCAGGACTCTTCTGGTAGAATAATCAGTTAATTTACACAAGTATTCCCTCAGAGCCTCAAAGGCTGGACTTTGTTGGTAATTGACTGGAACACCCACAAGAAAAAATCAAGGACCTGCAGGAAACAATACCAATGATTGAGTCAAGGGTTTTGTTGAATTAATGGCCTGATGTTAAAGCTAAAAATCTTTGGACTTTGTGTTCTGCTGTAAATGCTACCATCCGGAATCTTTGGAAACCGAAGGGTGTTGACCAGGATGTAGCACTGTTTGCTGTGGTGTAGGATCAAAACCCAACCACCTCGTCCTGCATTTCCCCCTGATGTTAAACATCGCATAAACAAGCAGTGGAGGTTACCATCATGGCTTCAGGAAGCTGCCACTCTCTGTTAGACAGGTTATGACAAGCAAAGGAAAAAGAATTAAGTATGTGTGGTGAGCAGAAGTATCAATCTTGTGGTTTTCTTTTTTATTGTTATTATTTTTTCATTTTTCCCCTTCTTTTCAACCTAGCAGTAAAATGGGGGTCTGAGAGCAAAGGAAGCTTTTCAAAGAGTTACTATTTTTTATGGAGGTTTATTTTAAAGGTAGCTAATGAAAAGAATTGGGAGGTTTTTGACTAAAAATCAAAATTCTCCCACAAGATAATGTCTATATTTTTTAAAAAGGTAATAGAGTTAGTCCCGATGTTATACATAGCGACAATGTAGCTTTGACTAGTTATCATGAGTTTCTACACATTTCCTCTTAAAATATGCTTTAAAGCAGTTAAAGGAATTACTAATTTTCACCTTGCTTCAGCTTTTATTTCACTAGAGGGCAAATTGAGTCTGGAACGTTTAGGAATCTTTCAGGGTGAAATGTGTTGTGTCAATGTAAAATAGAATGAGACTCTGAAACCGCCTCGTAAGGTCAAAACCCAGTGATTTAGAAACTGAACAGCAACAGAAGTCTTCAGGAATTTTTGCTGAGCACTAGATATTCATGGCATGAAATCAAAACCAGCTCATAGCAATTCCATATCAGTATTTATCCTCCCCTCCATGCTCAATGTTCACCAACCTAGTACAAGCATCTCATGCAGTTCAATGGAAACGCAGTCATGGAGCTGCCCCAATCAACTTTTTTCTTTTATTTTTTTCGATTTTTGTTTTGTGTTTTTAACTTTTAAAAGGAGCAAAGGAGAACTCAAATGAGTATCACTGAGGTGTCATAATATTATGGAAAACCAGGTGGATTCTGTGTTCAGTATTTTGAGTTGAGAGGTTTCTTCTGAAGGTAGTCACAGATTCACAGAATGGTTTGCGTTGGAAGGGACCTTAAAGATCATCTAGTTCCAACCTCCCTGCCACAGGCACTATTTTTTTAGCAAGAAAGTTTCAGGTGTTTACAGCTGGAAAACTTATTTGTGCAAAGTACCTGTGTAGATATTTGGAAGATCAAACCTAACTTGCAAGGGCTCCACTGACCTAAAGCTGTGGAAACTTGAAGGAAGTAATTTACACAGATTTATCTTACTTGCATGCAGCCGATATCAGATTTGGATCCTTTTTTTCATTTTCCCGAGCTAAAGAACATCAGGAGCATCACCTTATCTGGAAAGCATAAGCCATCTTCCAAATCCAACAGGAAAAGCCTTACAGCTATTACAATCTGATGATGCTGCTTATGTGCCGCACAGGAAAATAACAATGGCTTTTGTGACGCCTGCGTGACACGTCACGCAACTCTGCACAGTTTTAGAATTCTCGCTGTTTGCATTGGCTTTGCCCAACACAGCATATTCCTGAGGTTTGAGTACAAAAAGAAAAGTACAATTCTGTGCATTTTTTAAGCATAAGTGCATCCCCACCAGTACGTGATTTTGCTATTTCCAAAACTTGAAAGGGCTGGGAAATTGCCTCCTGGCAACTACAGGTATTTGCAGTTTGTGTTGGAACACATCCAATCAATCGTTAGGTTTTTTTGCAATTCTGCAAAGGAACAACTCCTTACATGGATGCCTCTGCAAAACACCTAAAGGATTTAGTATTTCATCTCTCAAACAGAGAGAGACTTCTCAAGAAATCTGTTTCTCTTAAATTTGATAACTTCCAGCTTGAAGTATGATAGATATAGCAAGCAGTCAATAAGCAAAGATATCCAGGAGAATAATTACCTTTATATGCTTTGTCAGATATTTTGCTTTTTGCTGTTATCTTCCAGGGGATTCTCAAATATTTTCTAAGGTATGGCCATTTCTCTGCATTTTGTCTTTATTATTCCTATATAATATGAATGTTGCAAGCTTCAAGGTATGATATGAACCCTACTTCTCCAAATGCTTGAATGAAATTCAGTGAGCATGCAAAAGCAGTTTTCAGTGAACAACAGTACTGAGAGCAATCTTACGGTAAAGGGTATCACAAGCAATAAAATTTCCACTAATCTAAGCAGGAGTTCCAGTTTATAATAAGAAGTACATGAAGTTTTGTTATAAGGCTTACTGAGAAGGGAAAAATTATGTTCTGGGATGCAGACTTTGAAGTTGATTTTTTATTTCTCTTAGAAAAGTGAAGACATGATCGTGGGGCAATAACGTGAGAAACTTCGTATGCTGGCATTTCATTCTTCTCTTAAATCCACAGTAAATTGCTAATTTCTATCTGAGTTTTCCCAAGAGATTTCCCAAGCAATTTCCTCACAAGTCCTGCCACTCTTCCCTTCCTACCCAGTGCCATATGGACATAACTCTTCGACAAGAACTCTCTTACTCCTGTGAGGAGTTGAACAAAGACTTGGGTTGAACCAATATAATTTCTAAGTTTCAAAGAATACTCCCTATAACCACCATCTTATGGTTATAGTGAGTATTAGTAAAAATTTCGTTTATGATGTACATGAATGAAACTTTGAGAAACATCTTCATTTGAGAGAGAGGGAGAGAAAATGAAAAGCTGTGAAAGAAAATTTCACTGTGGGGCTAGCCGCTGGGTTCCAAATTGGTCTACTTGACTCATATTGACATAGAAAACAAAAAAAAACAAGCGGTTTGCTCCCTGCTCTCAAATAGTTCTAAGGAAATAAGGTAAAAATGAACCAACTCCAGAGGAAACAGTAGTCATTACTGGAAGTCTCAACTCAAAAGCCTTATGGGAAAATGCACTGAATAGCTCATATTCAACAAATTAAAAAGTGATTGCCTCGTAGTTCTCAAAATATATTTGCTTAGGGGGAATCATCATTGATGGGTATGTTTCTGTTTAAACTCCTTAGGAGTCTCTTCTCAGCAAAATACTATGTAGTGGGGTTTTTATATATGTTATCCAAAGGAAAAAAAATAAACTTACTCCTCAAAGGGGCTTGTACATTTGAGTCAAATCCTGATAGATTACAAGCATCACCTTTAGAGGCTATTCTCATTTTATTGAGACTAGAATCTTACTGAAAATATTGTCCACAGGAAAGGTCTAGTTCAATCCTAGCAGTTTCCCCACAGGAAAATTCAAGCAGAAGGGAAAAAGGATTGACTACAGGTATTGGAGCCTGATAACTCTTAAGTCTTAGATTTTTTTCAAACTTTAGACACTAAAATACCAGTAAAATCAATATAGGGATATATCCAGTTATAGAAAGTAGAAAAACACATCATGGGAGTCCCTGGACAATAAAGACAAGACTGTGTGGGGCTGTAACATATTTTATTCTTTGATTCTTAACAGATTTCATTGGTGCTTCATCAATAGGCATATCTGGATCTTACAGGTGCTTGACGTCCTGAACCCCTTTGCGTTCTGGAGAACAAAAAGAGGTTTGTTTCTGTAAGGCACTGCATTCCAGTTCAGTAAAAACAATAGAGTAGAGCATTTTAGAATGTGTTCAGAACAGAATTAAGCATCTAGCTGTTTGACTGTCTTAGCGGAGTCTCGAAAGATTCTTGTTTTGTTATTCTTTCCCATTAAGTACCTCATGAATCGTTAAACAAATAAATACACCATTTTACCTTAATTATCTCCAAAACAGAATTAATGTTTTACATTCAGATTTTAAATAATTTAATTTTAGCCATTTAAAAAAAAATATCTATACTGGAATACCTGCATTTTCCAGTTTTGCTTTTCTATCCCATCAAAGTCAATGATGCATTGCTAGCATGAAACTGCAGGCAGTGGGAACCAGCTGAGGAATTCTTATGGCACGGAGACGTTTTCAAGAGAGCTATTGCAGAATTCGCTGGGTAAATATGAGCTGAAACAGTGAGGTCAACAGTGATCATTGTCTTTTACACTGTAGAAATGAAAGTTAAGGAATTGCACAAGGAGTTCAGCAGAAGTCAGATTTTTAGGCTTTCTTTTTTCTCCTTTTTTCTGGTCAGGACACGGGGCTTTTTGCAAACTTGGGCTTTGGATTATTTGAATAAAGGATGGCAATTTCAGTTATCCTGGTGCATGATGAATCTGTTTTGCTCATTCCTGTGGACTTGGATCTTCACTTATTTCTCCCTCCACTACTCAAAATGTCAGGGGTTTGATCAAAAGCAGGTATCTATTTTTCATAGAAAAGAAATAAATGTTACAGGATGATTTTTAGGATGGTTTCTGTCATGTCAAAACCATGGAGCAGCTCATTAATCTAGCATTGTCTGACAGAAAAGAAATAGAAAAGCTTTTATTTTATTTTCCTTATTTATTTATTTATTTATTTATCAAATAACCTGTATTTAGTGGGAAGAATTTTGAAAAACCCAGGGGAAAAAGGCTGTACTTTTAGCTGGAATATTTCTTTGCCTGAGTAAACAGAAACAAGTGTCTGCCTTTGATAACTGTGCAGACATTAGACTCTGAATATTAAAGAGGTTTGGCAGCTACAGTATAAACTGGGGCACTTGCCATTTCTGGACAAACTGTGTCATTCTTATTGGAAAGTCAGCTAGTAAATGCTCCAGCGTTTTGTCTGCTGTGTTTCTTCTTCGGCAAAAAACAGAAAATGAAGAACAAATGAACTGAACTGGGAATTCTTTAAACTAGTTATTTTCAAGAGATGAGTTTCCAATTTAGCTTTAAATGCGCTATTATTTAGTGGAATACCAGTGCTCGGAGAGAGGCCGATTTGTCAAGGGTTTGCTGTACATATAATAAAATGCTGGATAAATCACAGATAGTAGACAAAAGAAAAAAAAAAAAGCCTTCTTGGTTATTACATAGCCTCTGAGTATTTGGACGATCGGAAAGGCAAATCAGTCTGCAGTACCTCCCCAACAATCCATAAATCCCTATCAAACCAGCCAGTAACATGTAAAATATAAGAAATATAGTATGATATAATATATGGCTTGTGTGACTTCTGTTAGGCTAGACACCACTGGATTCCTGAAGAAGCTGCACGTCTGTGACTGGTGAAATTGCTACTTATTTTTCATCCAGACAATGTCCATTTTAATGCTCAGATGAGCATTTTAATGCTTCTTGTACTTGGAGAAATAGGCTGCTAGTCTGGAAAGGCTGGTAGCTCTTGCCACCGACCCACCTTTTTTAACAAAAGGGACCTGTGCTTAATTTCTCACACAGCACTTGAGTGCCTGGCACAAAAATATTTCTCTAAAGCAACAAATGCCCAGTCCATATGAAATAACTAGACGTGTTCTAGGTCAGCGAGAGCTGTGTGTGAAAGCCACGTGTGCCATTGACAGTTCTTTGGCATGTTAATTTATTTGATATTGGAAAGAGCATGCTATAGAGCACCTGCTTGATCTTTTTAAATGGCATTGCATGCATTTGCCAGAGTTATCTGAAGAGGTGTAATTTAACTTTAATTTTGATATCTGTAGTCATTCTGACCATGTATTCTCTCTGTCCTGCTGAGCATGATGGGTCAGAATTCTACCTTTTTCAAGGGTCTTGAATTCTGCCTATTTCAAGCCTCTTGAGTAACTTAATTTAATCTCTACTGTCACCTCCTTGTTTTTATTTAACTTTTGTTCCCGTCTCCTTGTTGTGCCACAAGATTTTAACGATCATATTCAGAGCAATTTGCACTTCTATAGCTAGACTCTCAAAGTGCTGATCAAACATTAATAAAGCTTCACAGTGAAGCTGCTCAGGAATATTCTGATCACTTCTTTTTCAGGAAACACACAGATTCATCAAAATCAAGAATCTGTTTTGATAAATTTTCCATTTAGAAAACATCGTGACAGATTTCAGAAGGAGATAAACCCCACATCTTTCAACATGAGTTCCTCATATTTTGGAAATAGTTTTTTGCTTGGATAATCAATAATTTAGAAAAAAAATGAAGCCGAATTAAGCATTTTAAAAGCATAAAAATGAAAAATTTAGATTGATGAGATATGAATTGATCAAATGCTTAGTTTCCAAACACTTGCAAAACTGGAGTTCGGTGTCCCATCTAAGATCAAGGAAAGAAATGCAAAAAAGAATACACTTACCGAGGAAACTGAAGCACATGAATAAATCACTGAATGCTATGTTGAGTTACATACCAAGTTTTTGTCCTGAAAAAAAGTGCCAAGAAAGAAGACAGTTTGAATAATCTAATGTATAATTAGTAAAATCTCAGGTCACTTACAGATATCATCCCTGTTCTGTTTATTCACAGGTACACACACCTTTGGAGAACAAGCAAAACCAGGCAGTCTCAAGAGCAGTGTTCACTTCTCTCTTTTCTTCCTGCTGCACTAACCTATAGATGACTTTGCGTCCCACTAATTAATATGTTTAATTAATTCTAGGCTAAGAACGTGAGAATCTCTAATTTCCATTGACTAAAGGTTCAGGGAGATTTAACTTCTATGGATTGACTTGTTAATCCTCTAGATATGTTTTTTCCTATGTTTAACAAGTTAATATGTACTAGTGCAATTAAGTGCTATTGTACAGTGTGATAAGACACTATTTCAGAAGCAGCATATACAAGCACATAAAAGCTGATTAGACCTGTATGAGCGTTCACATCACACTGTATATAAGCTGTATATAGGTAGTATATATATGTGTATATATCTATATGAGGAATTTAAGGTAGCAGTCGAAAAGAAAAAAATCACTTTGAGCTTATTTTTTGTCAGGATTTTGGTTTGAAATGGATGTTTCCTGGTTTATAGACAGATGACATCAACGCTAATCGTTGAGGAAGGAGACAATACGCAGTAATTAGTCTCAAAGCTCTCTTCTAAGCCCTGGGTAGGAAGCTTTATTCTGCAGGGTCCTGGGGGTCTGTTGAAGGATGCTGGCAGCTCTCAGCTCTCCACTGGAAGATGCACACAATCTGTGCTTTGTAGCAGCACTCAGCACCTTCCAGGATGAAACCCCTTGCGATCAATGAGCACGCTCATCCAAGAGCAGTCTGATCTAAGGGTTTAATTTCATTTCTGCTTCCCAGAATCAGGAAGTTCCTCAGTAAGATCCGCTGTCATTTGGCACAATAGGATTATAGGGTCAGCAATTAGATGCTGTCAAGAAGACAATATGCTTATCACTGGCATTGCTTATTCCTTTCTCATTTAGAAATCACCTTCAGCAGTTTGTTTAGTTTTCTCAGCAATTAAGTGCATAGGCTTTAAATAATTGGGCTTTCTTAGCTCCATCAGTGTTAGAGTAATAAGCTTCGTTCAGCTGATAACCCAATGTGGGGCCAAATTTACATGAGGAACTTAAGGAAATAAACTGTTGTGGTCAGTGGCTAGTAGCTGTGTGTGTTTGGGTTTTTTGTGCAAATGTCTCCTCTCTTGCTTTGGCAGTGTCACTGTTGGGCAAACAATCCAACAGAGAGGAGCTACTAAAAAAAAATTGGGTTTATGGGCATGCAAAGTATGGAATCAAGCCTAAGAATACGAGCTAAAAATCAGTATTTGATTGGTTTTTCTCTGCTTTTCTCTCAGCCTATGCTCTACCCTCCCAAATACCAAGAAGCATTTTCATATAACTTTGAATAGTTTTAACTTAAGGAGGCAATGGGTAGGAATGTCAGATGGTTTTTGTTTTCCAGGGTGGCCGTTACTCAGTTTTCACTCAGCTAGCTCTAAAAGTGTCGGTATTCTACTGTTTTTTGATTATTTTTTTTTTGTTTTGAGGTGTCTTGCATAATGTAGGGAGAAGAACATGCCTGACATAGCTTTCTGTGTTCCACTTCAGAGAAACAGAGGAGTAAGGTGGGTGGGAGTGAGAAGTTCTCAAAAGCTACCAGGATCTACCTTTACTTTTCTAAGTTCTTCCTATCTTGCCTAAGGACAAATGCAAAACAATCTGTGTCGTGCTGAGAACTGAATAATTTTTCAGGTGGTGGTTTGTTTTTTTTTTTCCCTCAAGCACATGTTTATTCTTCCTAAAATGGTACTGACCTAGCATAACTTATTTTACAAAATCGGATGAGACCGCAATCCTTTATGAAATAAGTTCAGGCTAATTTACTTCTTATGTCGTTGTAAAACTGCCAGGTGACAGTCAACAGTTGATTCTGCAGTTTCAAATTTTACGCTGAGGCGTGTAATGGTACCTACTGGCAGAGATGTTCCATATAGAAGAGCAAAATATTTAACAGCCTGTCCGTATGCCTGGGATGTATAAGCTTTCCTAGCAACAACAGGGAAAAAAATAAATAAACAAAAGGAGTAAGACCTCTCAAATGCTTAAACTCAACAGGAGATGTCAGTAGATTAAACAACAACAGTAGAAACAAACAAAGGAAAACCTGAGTAAAAGAGTGCAGATCCCATCAGTTGAATCAGAGAGCAGCTCAGGGACTGGTTGTGAATTATGTATTACACACATTATTCCTTTGGAAAATAAAGGATTCAGAGTACTCGCCTGTACAAGACTTTGGAAAAAATGTATACTCTGAACTGTTCTGAGTAAGACTAACAGTATGAACAGCTTGAGTTCATATGTCCCTAACGCAAACTCTTGAAAACTCTTATTAGTCTACCTGTTATGCTAAAGACTCATTATAATTATAAGAGCACGTTGAACACACATTAATCGCCACCTGTGAACACTGCCTGGTGTCTGCTTCTTGTCCTCTGCCCACTCTCTCCTCACTGCTTATTCCCCTTCGCCTGGAACGTATGCAACAATTTCTCACATCCAGTTTCTATTCTCCTTATTTAAGTTCTTCTCAAAGATTCACTTTCTCTTCAACTCAGCAAATACAATCCTAGTACCTTCTCTGCCATGTGGTTTTGACAGAGGAAAAAGAAGTAAGTCGAAGACACACCAAGATTTCAAATATTCACTTTCTTTCCTGTTATATCCATCTTTTTATGTTTTCTCTTTCTTGTAATATCTTATAAGCAGAAAGATTGTCTTTGCATCCGTACTTCTTCAGGTCATGCTCCTATCATTGCTGTCACCTGAAAAAAGAAAAAGAGACAAAATTTAAATTAATGACTCAGAGGCATGTTTTGCAGTTTGTTGCTGCAAAAAAGACCTTATTCTCCACTCGGTTACCCCCACAGGGCTCCAGTGCACTGGTCCCACTGTCAGTGGACTTCATCACACGTTTAAGAGGTGTAGATGAAGGAAGAATCAAATCTGGAGGAAGTATAAGAATTAGGAGACAGTTGAGCTGTTAATGAGAATCCTAGTTGGCTGTTAGCTGCTTTCAGGCGTTGTTAGTGATGTGTGCTGGCACGTGCTCAAGGAGGGCAGGAGGAAACCAAAAATACTGGCATGGAGCATCACAGACTATTCAGCATCTCACTCTCCAAGTTTAGTTCTCGTCTCCATGTCTGGGTACAGTACAAGCCCTGGTTCTTGTGCTGATCCTTAAACTAACACTATTCTAACACAAATGGATGCACTAAATCTCTAGGAGGTCCTGGGGATACTCTGAGCCACTGAGCTGGACCTTACAACAAAGGAAGCTGTAGGGCCTTTGCAGTTGTATTCGGTGAATTGCAAACGGGGGTGGACCAAGAATAGAACTCGTCCTCAGAAGCACATATTTATTCAGCATTTTTTTGAGGTCCATTCTTCCCTCTGGATTTTTGTGCGACCTTCCGAAATCAGGCCGTCAATCTCGGAAACCTGAATCCTTGAAACAAGTTCTTTCATAAGGCAAAAGAGATTTCATCCACACTTTTTGCTTTTCTCAGAACTATCATAGAGGGGCTACATATCACTGTGCCATTTCTTTTGATTGTTTCGTTGGTTTTTTAAATCCCCATTCTGCAGAATTTTTTAGATTGTGCATAAATTTTTAGTACATTTATGTGAAATTGTAAAAATATACAACTTCCTAACTTCTTCCTGCTTTGGTGGGAAGAAGGTGGGACAAAAACCCCAGGGAATTCTGTGCCTTTTGGGTTGAAGCTTTCTAAGTTTCAGGTTGCAGCAACGTTCTTGTGTAGCCTTACTCTTTGTGCAGCTCACAGTTGCCACACCTTCCCTTCTGTAATTCACTGAAGTTTTAAAGCCAGAGTAAGAATGCCATTTTCCCCCTAAAGTGAAGAGCACTTTTCCATAGGTTTGGGTTTGTAGTCTTTCCCAAGACTTTTACTTACCTGGTTTTACTGTTGAAATCTCAGGATTCCTTCTTCTCAGATGAAATCTTGAACGTTTTGTTGACTCGTGTCTTGGATGATTTGTCAGAACCACAGAAAAGGAGCATGATTTGAGAAAAGCACTGATTATCAACTCTCCAGAAGTCCATCACCTGTAAGACTCCTGCCCAAACATGGAGGAAGACAAGCCCAAAGAGAGGTTTTTTTACAGTTGTTGTTCTCTGCTCTTCTTAATACCTTGTTTGCTTACAGACCATACATCCATATGCTTCATGTAATTACTTGCAAATAAATTACATATTTACGTGAAAAAAATATACATCACCTCATTTTTTGATAGTTACTGGCTTGTCGAAGCAACCCAAAGTAACAAAAAAATCACAATAGTAATAGGAAAATAATAGATACTTTTATTCTGTATAGTTAAATATAAAACCAAGAAATGAAAAGGAACGTTTTTATGTGTGACATACTAAGCCAAACTGGGCAGAGTACCAAAATGTGTGCTGTGAAGTGAGTTGAAAACAAGCATGCTGAAAGCATGTGAAAAAGCGTGCTCAAAATAAACTCCCTTTTTTCCAACAGAAAAACTTTGGAACTGAAATTCATGGGTTTTTTTCCTCCAAAAGCTGAGATTTGGGTTTCTGTACTGGCTCCACTGTATAAATGATCATCTCAAAAGAAGGTAATAGGACCAAATCTCTAAGGTCCCTTCCAGCCTAGGCCATTCTATGGTTCTATGAAATCCAAAGAGGTAAACAATTGAGGGAGAGTAACCTGTAGAAAGAAAGATCGCACCTGAGGTCTGGAAAGAAGATCTAGCTATAATTCTTGGACTAATTTCTCCTCTCCTTTTCTAAGTAAGAAGCAGCAACAAGGTAAAAAAAGAAAAAGTGCAAGTTCACTATTTATTCCTGCCTTTTTCTCAAAGTGTTGAAATTTTTTTTTAAGAGGACGATCTGCTGACTCATGTGGCATAGACAGCAGAAATGTCCTTGATTTCTGCAGAGTGAAATCATCAGCAATTTTTCAGCATGAGGAGACAGAATGCTTGACTAAAAATACATAAAAGCGCATTTGCAATAAGAGGAAAACAACATAAAAATATTACTTGGGTGAGCGTAACCTATTTAAGTGTAAAACCGCTGCCAGATTATATGGTCCCGTATTTCCAGGGCTCTTACAAGGTCATCCATAAACCCTGATTTCTTTCAAAAAATGGCTCTTCCCAACTGTATTTAGCAGAGTTTAGACACACCCATTGACCTTTAGCTCTCCAGTTCACTTCAGCCCTTGATCACAACCCTCCTATCAAGCGAGTGAAGCATCTACAGGGACTGAAATTGCCAGTCTGGGAAAAGAGTCAAACTCTGAGTAAACATTTGAGTTAAATGGAGAGAGATCACACTAGAATGGCATGACCAGTATCTTAAATCTTTCCTTTAGGGAAAGGAAATCCCTTGTTTAAGGGAAATTCAGGCTTACATGTGTGTGAGTACTGAGAGACTGGGATCAGTTTTCAGTATCGGCGACCCGTATTGTGTGAACAGATGAATACAATTACATGGGTTGTCTCATACTCCTTTCCTCCACTGCTAATGCCTAACATTTACAACTATAGCTGATCTAGTGTTGTAGGAAGAAACAACTATATTGTTGGTATTTGATTTTTTCAATCTAAAATAAGTCAGCTGCCTATCACCAGCACGGCTGGTATCACTTCCAGTCTCCCACTATTTTACAGTGAGCTGCACCAATCTTCTGGGCTGCAGAATGCTTCTAGTATATCCAGCATGATGAAGAACCGAGATAAAGTAAGGATTCTGAAAATCCAGATCTGGAGATCCTAGAAAAACAGTTGAATTTCTATGAGGGAATGTAATTATGGAAGCTCTGAGACTGTCCTTCGGAGCTGAAGAAGCAAGAGCTCCAGGAGCCTTGAAAGCACCTCCTCAGACATCTATGGCAAGATACATGTGCTGGTAAATCTACCAGTTTTCTCCTCGTTAATTGAACTCTGTTTGTTAGGATGATAGAGCATTTTTTGTTTCAAAAAGAAGAGAAAAAAAAAAAAAACAAATGAGATTGTTGTGTGTCCATGAGAAGGGGTGGATTCTAGAAGACCTTTTACCATTAAAAACAGTGAAACTGTAAAATTGATTAACCCCACGTTGCTGTATTCTGGCACTAAACTGAGAAAACACAAATGCAGGCATAAAAAAAAAAGTGAAAACTACTTCTTTCTCTCAGGGCATTTATTTATTTTTTTTTCAGGTATGAAAACACAGAATTTCTTTACTTAGGAAGGAAAAATGAGGAGAGATGTCAGAATCATGATCGATACCTGCATTTCATCTCTTCTAGCACGTAATAGCTCCTGTCTTACAGTGATAGGACCAATCGTAGCGACAGGCTTTCAATCTTCACACAGTGCCAAGTAACAAAGAGCTTGAGGGTTTTGCTGGGAGATCGCCAGCTCCTCCGGGGAAGGATTAATTTGCAGAATAGATGGGACAAGCCACCTTGATGGCAGTGAAGTGACATGTTCAGAAAGTGAAACTTTGCGAACTAACAAAGGCTTGCAAGCAATGTTGTGGCACTTTTTTTCTCCTCACTACAAAGTCAGAATGGATTCCACTGTGCATTGAATATGGTCTGGAGAAAAGGGTCCTTCTCAAAGTTTGAACTACATCAATTTGAAGCACTTTTTTTTTCTTTTCTGATTTATTCTGGCAGTAATAGCATATTGGAAAGTGCAGAGACTAGTGTCCTTACTTTATTGCCCTCAGGTAAAATGTGAAGAAGGAGAGCATAAAAAAACCAACCAAACAACAAAACACC
This sequence comes from Apaloderma vittatum, assembly GCF_000703405.1. Classification (NCBI taxonomy): domain Eukaryota; kingdom Metazoa; phylum Chordata; class Aves; order Trogoniformes; family Trogonidae; genus Apaloderma; species Apaloderma vittatum. The sequence goes on along the minus strand of NW_009706402.1, from coordinate 225 downwards.
CCAAAACAAGCTCCTTTAGGCATTTGCCACGAGCAAACCAATACTAAATGCAATAGTGGCAATGATAGTTAGCCTTGGTGAATCTCAAAAAAATAAACTTTAAAAAAAACCCAAACCCCTCAAACAAAACCCTAAAAACCAAACCTATGAAACCTGAGCTATTCTCCAGAGCAGGTCAGCCCTAAAAGAATATTCTATTAGCATACTGCCAAATGTAAATCTCCA